>NW_020290612.1:586571-719188 GCF_003184585.1 Aspergillus saccharolyticus JOP 1030-1
GAGAGAGGTCTCAGGTGTCTTGCTAGGAACGCTGCAATACGGGTGAATCCTGGTTCTGAGTTTCATGTCATTGATACCCCGACTCACCCGCTGGACCTCGCTCTAGACCGAGAATCAGGTAGCAGGAGAAGTAGGGATGCCGCCGTCTACGGATACTAGTTATGGTGAAGTTTCTGCAATAAAAAAAAAAAAAAAAAAAAAAAAAAAAAAAAAAGAAGCGAGATGAGATATCCTGCGAGGGGTTGAGAAGGAGGTAAGAAAGGAAGTACGAACAAGTGAGACCAACGCTGGAAGGAATTGAGGAGGCAAGTTTGTAATAGAGGAAGCGCGAGTTGCGACCAATAGGCAAAGAAGGGATAAGTGACCCTTCAATCCTTTGATTGGCATGTATCTTTCTTTGTTCTCTGTTTGCCGACCCGCTCAAAAGATAGATTTTAAGGTTTGGTTTCCCACGCCTGCAAGGGGGGGTATATGATATGTGCCACCGGCCGAATCTGGACAATGGTCAAGTGGGTCACGTGTCATCTGAGTATACGAACGTGGGGACAGCCCTGCACAGCCTGGAACACAATCTCTGGGGTAGTTAAGTGTGGTTCGGTCCTACTTCGATTTTCCACGTTATGCATTTTTTGAAGTGTATGCACGGGAGGGGAAAGGGGGCAAGAGAGGGGGATGTTCAGAGAGACATAGGGCTATACGAAAAGGGAAAAATACACAACTTATAACCCGGAAGATCTTCAAGTGTCTCATAACAGTCCTCTTGAGCGACCTAGTCATCCAGTTTGGCTATACCTGAATCATACACAGCGCCATTCTGAAACACTCACCTTACAAAAGTTGTTGACATCTCGCGTCCGGATCGGAGACTTGCATAGCTCGGGGCCTTAAACTTTGAGACATCGGCACTCCTAGAATGATGCCGTGAGACTTCCTGGTTATGATATGTCCTGATACCTCTCACTCTAATGATTCATGTTACATTCCCGATATCAAAGCTGTGTGGAATGAACTGAGCCCCTTACTATATGTTATGGATGGACTCAAGGTCATCTCTCCAGCTTACAGCCATTCCGGACACTTACGCAGGCTGGTAGTTCAATGTATATAATGCTGGTGATATTATTCACCAAGACCTTTGCCAGTCTTAGGTCAATTTCTTCTTTTCATGTCCGCAAACATGATTTATCGTCTCCTTTCACGCGACTCATCGAGTGAAAAGTCACCCGATCCAGAAACCGGCCACCAGATGAGCAACCGATTATCCTTTGTTACATACTACCTTCTACACCCGAGCACCCAAATTACCATCCTGCTGATGATTCTCTTCCTGAGTCTGTTGAATCTGCCCATGTCAATCAAGCAACTTGATCGAAGCTCATGTGTCGCCAAATCCGACGCGGAAGACACATTCGCCACAACGTTCACACAAGATAAAGCGTTCCAGTCACTTGATCATGCGTATGATCACTTATGGGCAGACCTATCGCTCAATAAGTCTACGGGTGGTCTCATATACCTGTCCAAGGGTGGGAATAAGTGGGATCAAGGTGGCATTAGCATGTGAGTCAAGCTCCTTATTTACTTGAAGTAACTTTCGACCGAAGCGATATTGAGCGCCCCGCTGATAATCTTTTGGCAGGTTCCATCAGTTACACTGCCTCACGATGATGCGCCAAGCCCTGCAGTCTGCAAGTGAGGGTCAGGATATCGGTAAAGACTGGCATGACGATGGCCACTGGCCACACTGTATGGATTACTTGGTCAAGGTGAGTGATTCTCGATAGCTTTATGTTTCCATCGTCTTTCGACAAAACTAATACTGTGTCCCCCAACAGGCTATCCTATGTTGGGCTGATGGTTCAATTGAAAGACCAGTACAGGGGGAAAACGGCGGCGAATTTATAGATGGGTCCAACGTTATAAGGCAGTGTAGACCCGCACAGCCACTCTATGACCTATTTGCAGAACAAGCGGTTTGAAATGAATATGCGTAACGACATTCCGATCGATTGGGTTGAAGGTTGCCTTGAGTGAAAGCTCTAGCTGATGAGAGTCGAATCTTACCTCGAAGCCCTTGTAGCTGGTTTCCAAACCGTCTGCAGCCGTAGAACATTTTCCAAGGGGCCATCAAGGATGAGCTGGTCGCCGAGGTCTCTGCATCGCCGCAGTCGCGCCACGACCGATAATTGGAAACGCGAACCGTTCTACGGGGTGTGTAGGAGTGGGTTTGTCGGCGGCCAGAAGGACTTCGGTGTTTGTAGCGGACTGTAGGTTAGAGGGGCCTTTGTTTTGGTGGCACAGCCATACTTTCGGGGTTCTCGTCGTGGATAGCGAGGCATATCCCGGTGGTGACGAAACCAAAGGAATCAGCGCGACTGTCATTCTCGAAGATGTGTCTTTTATCTTACATAGGGGTCACTAGGAGTCGGTCCCTCGAGTCCCTCCTTGTATGGTTCGACGGAGTTGTAGGCTAATCTAAGATGCGGTGTCCGGAGTCCGAAGTGCTGCAAATAGGATGATTGACTGGGCAAGCTTGTCGAGACATATATATAGTAGGTAGTACCCAAGCCGTCCTATATCCACCGGAATACGCAGGTAAATTTACGCCAAGGACCCAAAAAAAACACCCAAGCCATTCTTAGTGCTCATCTCCACTCGGCATTTGCTTTAGCGAACCCATGTACTTACTGATAGATTCGATCTGCTCACAAACCCTCAAGACCCTATGTCAGTTAGACAGTGCTATGATACAGGTTTGATACTCATATGTAAGCCATTTCTGCCGAGTACCCAGCACATACGACCACAGGGTGTGGAAAATAGGGCTTCCCGTCCGCTCAGCCGTACTCAAGCCACACGCCGGGAGGTTAGTAGTTGGGTGGGTGACCACCAGCGAATCCCTTCTGTTGTATGTTTTTTTTTCTTCCCACTCTTTGCTGTACTCGACCTCTATCAGTGTTTAACATGCACAGATGCATGCGGGGTTATTGAAACGCTCTTTTGTTTGAAGGCGACTCAAATTGCTTGCAAGGGCCGACACTTCCCAACACGCGATGCAACGGGCCCTGGCATTATCGATCACTAATTTCTGTAGTCCGTCTTGGTCCTTAGGGGGAAAAACAGAAACATAGGTATTCAAAATTGCTCATAGATATCATGATGGTAGGGAACGACGAAAGACGGATAGCTGTACTGTCTGTAGAAAGTAGATGAGAAGAAGGAGGAGGAGGAGGAGGAGGAAAAAACAGGCTTCTCTGTTGTATGCACAGATTGAAGTCCGACCGGAAAAAAGTGAGTTTTGCTGTACTAGAAGATGGCATCTGCCCCTGACGCCAGTGCATATGATAAAGATGCATGAAAAAAAGGGAAAAAACCTCCCGAAGCGCTACCACCGCTTAGAGACCCAATTGGAAAGAATTGTAGTCTGCTCTTTCTAGTGGGAGACAAGAATGAAATGCGATCCCTAATTTGGTTCGGAATATTTAAGAACGCCCCGTCATGACGTCTTGATGTAACACACCATAATCAATATATGCCCGACATGTTCTCGCAGAGCCATGCCTTGCAAGCTAAGAAGAAAGAAAAGTAAGAGAAGAAAAGGAACGAAAGAATCATCAACACTTTATACATCATTTTCAACCCGGGTGCGGTCTGTCGTTTAGTAGTGTCGTAAAATCATAGGCCGTGCACAGGCACAGACAATCCCCTCGCATCAGGTCGTGAACATCAGCCTCAAGCGACTGGACCGCTTCGTCTTCTCCTTGGGCTTCTTGGCCTCCGATTTAGACGAGGTGTGATGCGACGAAGGCGCTTTAGAGCCGACATACGACTTCGGGGGCCGGTGGTCGGCCCGCGATCTGCCACTGCGTGTTTGGACATTGCAGTCTGTACAGCCTGCAGTAAGTAGTAGTGGGTCGCCAAGATGAGCTTCAGTGCGGATGTGGGGATTCTTGGCAGCTTTTTTTTTTTTGCCTGTTCTCGCAAGCTCCTACCCTTTCCGCTCGGACGGGACTTAATCCTCCACTTCATCATCGGTAGTTCTTCCGAGCTCGACACTTTGCCCTGGATCAGGCGTCCTTGGGCATGCATTTGTCGGCGGTTCATCCCTGAATAGGCCTAACAGCCAAGACCTCAAGCATCTACGGCGGAATGTGCTTCTCGGACCCCCGTCCATGCCAAGGAAATCCGCGACCTGCATCCGAAGACTAATCTTCGTCTCGGTTGTATATGAGTGAACAGGAACCACACTGGCCTGTGCAGAGTTTTCTTTTGTCTTTGCTGGTAGTCAGACCAGAAGGCCAAGACTTACCGGGCCATATTTGCCTACGCACGTTTATCCACTATACAGGTTGTCGTTGGCCTCGCTTTCTTGCCGAGTAATTTCACTCGACTTGCATTCATCTTGTCGCCCAATCCGATCCAGTAATAGCCGAAGACGAGTTCCTTCTGGCCATCAGGCAATCTCCGCAGCATTAGTTTCTCGACACATCGAAAGGATGCCATCCGTTCTAGGAGCCTTATCTCTCCCCAATTACGCTCAATATATCTAGACTTTAGATGGGTTCGTACGTCGAAGTTCGGGCATCGGAGGTTCGACCGTCCGAAAGTGGTAAGCTGTCGTGCTTCTGATTAATACAGCATTGATTATCAATCTTATAAATCGTGGTAATCCAATCTGACCATCTGATTTGGGTATGTTAGGTCCTTACGGCAGTGTCCGCATGTGACCATCAGAGTCTTCCTGCCCACCGACCATCGCACGCAAAACCGACGGCGGGGCCCGGATGCCATATCACCTTCTTCGAGGTGGGTTTGCACGAAACAGCATGCTTGGGCACATACCATACTTGCTCAGCGGTAGGAGCGTAATACAGTAGACTTGCAGTAAAATCAGGCTTACCCTGTAATTGCGATTCTCGTGTGTTGTTGTTGTTGCACAGCATAAAAAAGCCAAGGTGAGCCTCGTGTACAGTGGTGTGGGGGGATTCGCAAACTCCTATCGTTTCGGCCTCGGATCGGGCCTGAGGTCCCACTTTCATGGCCGGAAATTATTCCGAGCACCGAGTTGAGTTGAGGAGGGAATAGTATTGAGAAGGGTCCGCGGTGCCCGAATCTTCTATGATCCAAAACTTTCGGTCCAGCAGGTTGGCATACACTTTATAAAGTAATCAAAATCCAGTCAGTGGTCTTGTGCCGTCCTACCAACTGGTCGCATGCTAGTCAAAAACTCGCATCTTGCCAAGACTCACGCCCTCGTACTATGCATCCCGCCAGGTACATGCACACCAAAAGCAGTCTCGTGCTGGGGGTAGTCATTGGTCTCAAGAGGGAATAAGTGGAGTGGTTTAGTGACCCTAGTGGATATTGTTTTGGTACCGTAGTTACACCGTATCAGTTAAGTTGCATCAGGCGGGTCAGCCAGGCTGATTCTTGAAGAAGATGACCCAAGCAGCAAACCGCGGTAACCCTTTTAGATAGGACAGCCAGGAGACAAAGATGCAGTGGGTGCAGGACCAAAAACAAAAACATACAACAGTATTAATAAGATAGCGGTCACCAAGCGCCCACGGCTGCTATGTAACCTGTCCCGATTTACTTGTGGACGAAATTTGAACTACGATCGATTTGAGAGCCGGGTAAGATTTGGGAAATGAAGTTCCAGAGAGTGGATACTCGACTGTTCTCAGGATATTCGTCAATTGAAACAAAAGCTCTGTTCCGCAAGATCAATACTTCTGGAGAGAGTTCAAGTAGGGCTGTAGAGCGCATTCTAGATAAATACAGAAGAAAATAGCAAAGGCAAGAAGCATAGTACAGAATTTACCCGCTAAGCATAAAAAGGGAAAAAGGCCGGCCCTTCTACAGCTAGATATTGGACCCGCTGTAGCAGAGGTCCCCTAATCACATCATTGAAGAGGTTGGCCTAGTGTTTATTCTAGAATAGAAAATACAGAACCAAGCTTACAACATCAGATAAATCAAAACCACATGGAATACACCAAGAAAGCGGCAAAGCTGGCTCAAAAACAATGATAATCAAAACAGACTGTCCACTGCTTTTACTTACAAGTAGCTGGGCAAAGCTGAATTAATGCGTGCAATGCTTCTGCAAGGTCTGAAGTACCGCGTATCCTTATCTTTACTTTATTCTTCCAGCTGGGCTGATAGACCACCCGAGCCATCTACTGAGACTACTTTTTAATAGTATTAATTACCCTCTGCGCAGAAATCTTGAACTATTCCACGTATTCTTTTTAACAAGCGCTGCAGTTAACCCAAACACTTTCTTTCCAGAGATCTGTATGCTAGATACTCTTAATAAGCCGGGGATAAAGAATTGGCACGCTGGTGGCAGCTGGATTAGAGTAAAGACTTCTAATCTTCCAGTTGCATTAAAATTTCTACTCTGTATACCTGACGGAGACCTCGCGGGTGGTGTAGTTAATTTTAACAAATACTTTATTTGTATCTATAGTATAGTATAGATATAACCTGGCTTGTGATTTCATAGGAGCACCCTACGGCCACGAACGAACTTATCTCTAGCACTGAGGTCTAAATCCCTCACTGCCCCGGTCTACCCGTCCGCATAAACACATTCGAAGGCCGCTCGCGATCCCGGAACTCCTCATCCACCTCATACACAAACTCTCCGCCATCCTGCTCGAACCCCAGCTTGCGGTAAACATGCCGCCCCATGCTCGATGCCTCCAGCACAGCCTCCAGCCCACCGCGCTCCCGCGCCTCGCGGAGCCCCCACTCCACCAACTTCGTCGCCACCCCCCGCCGCTGGAACGCAGGGTCCACAGCACATAGATCTAGCACCAGCACCGCCGGCGAGTCCGTGCCCGCAATCTCGCGGACGTACTCGATGCGATGGCGCTGCAGCCCGAACACCACCTGGCGCAGATACCGTTGCTCGGCCGGGTTCCCGGGAATCAAGGCTTCGAGGTCCATCGTCTCACCGATATCGACAACGGGAGCGTCCCCGTATCCGGCTACCTGGGACGCTTGGACCCAGATGGCCACGCCGGCAATTTCCTCGTCGCCTGCTGCGCTACCTTCTAGTCGCGGGACAACGGCCTTGAGAAAGATGGTGTTGGGACGGCCGTGTCGGTCGGTTGTGGAGGACGACCAGCGGCCTGCGAAGCGGGCGCTGCCGCTCTTTTGCCCCTCCGGCGTGTCCCAGCCGGGGTTCATGGCACACCAGACGCCGTCGTTGACCTGGTGGCCGAAGGCGAGGGCGGTGATTTGGAACAAGCGGTCGAAGTCGGCTTGGTCCGTGATGGGCTCAACTCGGAGGACGTCCCGGGTTGACTCCGCGTTTGAGCTCATGGTGATAGCCGTTGATCCGGTCGATGCGGAGAACTTGGGGGGAACTGATAAGATAGATAAGGGCAGAGGGGGTTTTTCGCGAGAATAGTATATCAAGGTCTGAGATAGACGGTGATCCTAAATTGTAAATATTGGCAGAAAATATAGCCACGTCACCAGATTAGTTCATCAATTCCGTATGAGCTTACAAATCACCACGCCGAACAAAGTTAGTCGAGCTGGAATTTACTCCTTGGCATTTTGAGCCTGGTATCCCTCGCTCGACAGCAGTGGCATGATATGGCAGTTCCGTCCAACATTGGAAACTGTTCAACCACCCCCTGGATTCTCGCATCGTGATTCCCAACCAATACCCTCAAGCAACGTGCCATTCTTCACGGCGCCTAGACCGGTACACGATATCATGAAAGCCTCGAGTCTCATCCAAGCAATACATACACTCTTCTCGGTCATTTCAGAGCAGTTCACACTCACACCATGAATTCAGGTTTGATCTCAACGAGCAGAGCAATTGGCAAAGCCATCCTCATGATGGCGACTCACGCCACAGAAACGCGCTCTCGCAGTCTAACCTTTGCCAGTATACTCGAATTTCAACCCATCGGGCAATTTCTTGACATCTCCGCCACTGTATACCCGTGCGGGATTCTCGCGGTTCAGACCAAACTCCTGCTTGGTGGCACCGCACTCGAAAGGTAGCTTGTCGTGGTTGGCGAAGTTGTGGGGGTACTTGTCTGCACAACGTCGCTAGCTCGGGTGTTCAAACCTTTCCCTGGGAATTCAAGGGGGAGGGGTGGGTACTGATCGTAGCTCCGTACTCTTTTCAAGCTGTTTACCCTCGTTGGCATACTTGGCAGCGTCAATGTATGCCTTCGTCAGCTGTCCGGAGGTGTAGGTGGTCTCCGTATACGCGTCGGTCTTGGGGCAGGTGTAGCTCTTGCTGGGGAAGTCCGCCGTCGCCAGTTTTGGGGCCGTCTTGCCGCGATTGTCAAGCTCATCGGTGATGTAGTCCGGTTGTTCGCGAAGGGCCTCGACAGGCATCGTGCCACGGAGATGGAGGTCGCCGAGCGGGCTGGCGAGAACAGCTTGGCTCATAATTGCGTCGGCCAGCAGTATGTGTAGAACAAGGGCTTTGATCATGTAGGGCATTCTTGCGGCTCTATTGCAAGTCGAAAAGGTTGGATTGTGGCTCAACCCATAAAAAGCCCAAGGCTCGAGGTAGAGACAGAATCCTGCCTATCAGTCCTTTCCAGACTCGCTACAAGCAATATGGAGTGCCAGAGACACGAAGTGGTCGTCTCAGCTTCGAAGTCAGCCCGGGCGGTTACGATCCAAAATAAGCTTTCGTTGCCACACGGAGATGTGAGTCTATTTGACACAGCAAAGACTAGCCAGTAAATACTGCACTGGAAGGATATGGCTCAGACTCTGCCCAAGCACTATCAAAACTCATCCAACACCCCAGTACAGATAGAAATACAGATAAAAGTTCAACCATCATGACGGACCAACCATTTGGACCTCAACATCAAGAGAAGGGCTTTCGCCTTCGGAAGACATATAATCGTGCTCCCAGTCTTCCTCTTGCTGCAGCTCCACCGTCAGCCCGATACTGGCCAATTCGAACCCCGTTCTCAAAGCAGCCAATAGGCCCTCGCACATGTCGATCACGAATAAGGTGGACTTCGTTCAGGCGGGGAAAGAGATCCGGGCCGTGCCGTACCAATCGGAAGAGCTCCGCCACCACGTTAAGATAATCGTCGGATTCGATATCGGTGATCTCCAGGGACTCCAGCGAAGCGGGCAGTATATTCAGAAGTGGCATCTTGTCATCCGCCGAGGGTGATGCTAGAAAAATGGTATCGCACGATCAGTGTCTGAAGGTTGGCGAACTCTTTGAATGACCCAAATGCGGCCCACTCATCCTCGTCGCGGTCATCGTCATACCAGACTACTTTGTAACTACAGGCGCCCTCCAGCCGAAGAGACCGGAGCGTTTTGGCGCAAGGAAAAAGGGCTTGCCGGAATCTCGAGGCATGGAATCTTTCGTTCGACGGCATATCCCAGTAGTCATCGGCGGGATGGACCGCGATCTTCAACGTGACTTATTCGAGACGCGCGCTCGCCGCGAGCCAGTCGAGCATTCCGCGGCAGTAAACGGCATTCGAGACCACTAAGATTCGCACGGGGAGCGGATCATGTTTCACGACTAGCGATTCAGGTGCGGCGGAGGTCTCGGCTACGGCGAAGACATTGACCCGGCGGACCGCGGGGAAATAGAAGAAGGAGGTAAGGAGATCCGACTCAATCCAATGTAGGCGGCTGTGGGCAGATGCGGTTACTTCAGTGAGGTACGGAAAGGGCAGGGGGCGATCGAAGGGCTGCTGCCGCTGGGCGCCGCCTTGCGCAGGATATCGGCTATCAGGTCGGAATGGTCATATCTCACGAACAGGCGTCGCAGATGGGATAGTCGAACGAGAAGAATCCCCGCCCAAGCCTCTTGGCAGCGAGCCTGCAGATGGTGTTCCCATTTGTCTCGAGTCCGGTAGAGGAGCGCATCGGAGCCGAAAATCTCATCCAGGGCCGAGTTGATGAATGCGACGATTTTGCTTCCGTCTTCGAACTTGCTCACGTCACTCGAGCCACACCCCTGCCAGTGAATTTCGAGCCGATGCACCTGCCTGGCCAACTCTGCGTCACGCCAGAGCCGTAAAATCAAGTCAACGTCATGAAGAGGGATACGATCACCGTCATGAGTGATGCGAATTTCCGAGTATAACAGAGGTTTGAACACGTGATAGAAGCGCCACGAGCATAAATATAGCGCCCACAAGGTCCTGAAGGCGGGGTCTTCCTCTCGGCTGTACTGACCAATAAAGTAAAGTAACTCAGTGGGTAAACGTTTCATCTGTCAGGGTGGATTATTGAATCATTTTGTGTTGGCTGAAAGGGTATTGAGGTAATCAAGATAAAGATGTGTGCTAAGTGGTGTATGAAAATTATGATAGAGCATCGATCAGAGCTGATGACGATACTTGAAAGATGGCGAAGGGAGTTGAGGGAAGGATTGCCGCGATTAGATGAGGAAAGCGCTGTCCACATTCGATGTCCCTGAATAAGTAGTTGTAAATGTCACCTGACCAGGACCTTGTATCTGTCGCCATCGAATGTTATAAAGAGGTGTATAGTTCTAGAGTCATTGTAGTCCCAGACACGGCTCAATGAGCTGTTTGGCCTCCTACTGCAGGCCAGGACCTTAATTTGTTGATTCAATGACTGGGAAGTTGGGGTTAACGGAAGTTTGTACAAGAGCTAAATCATCGAAGATAATATCAATTATTTATCGGGAAGAAGAGAATTTGCTATTACTCACATGTAAATTGATTAGGGTATCAGCTATGTTCGGACGCATTGAAGGTTAACCGGGAGTTGTATACGAACCACAAGCGAAGCACCAATCAGAATTTTGAATTCAAAGTACCAGCCAACCGTAGCTGACCTATCGCGGTACAGGTCAGCATCAAAGGCCGCCAGGCTTATGGAGCTCAGTGTAGGCTGGCCCTGAACCCTCACCACAGGATTGATGACATCTCCATGACTCTCCAGACCTAGACATGGAGATTTGCCTTGCTCGCGCAAGAGGTGGATATTTATGGCTGGTGCTCCATGGACGAGATTGAATGGGGCCTAGCAAGAAAATTGCTAGCTGCGAGCATGGGAACAGGAATACTTGGAATGTAAAAAGATCAAGAACATCCAGGGAGAAAAAGGCAGTACCATAGCACATGGTACAAGGTACAAGGTATGAGATAGCTTCTGGACACATGGGGAACAGCTAATCACTAGGTCAAAAATGGCATAGGCTCCAGAGTACTCATACTCGGTGACTCGCCTTGAGAAAACAGAAATTTCAAGCTTTCTCTGGTGTGCCACAGGCATTCAGCTAGATTAGTCTTGCCATAATACAATTGTTTTGCTTTTAGACTGCTGGTCTTCTGGTGCCTTGTAGCCGGAATCACATACTCCCACGTAACAGAGTTTGTCGAGAACAGCCGCTGAAGCCACCGCCCCTTGCCATGAACTACGTAGTCAGAGACTCCTCTTCTCCATTCATTTTGAGATCTCTTTGCATAATCAAATAATTGTGAGCGGGCCAGGCGTGTTCGGGCTGTGCATTGAGCTTACTTATCATCACATATTGCTAGCCACCATGAACAGGGCCAGTTCAAATGGTAGATGAAAGAGGTACACCATACAGCCCGGTACTAACACATGGTAGAACGACCGAATCAGCAGGCACGAGTGGCCGTGATAATAGTGGTGCCTGGGGCAACAACCGCGCCGGGCCAGGAATGGCAGTCACGTGGGCGCCATCGTGCGTTTCTTCCACTGAGACTCAAACCTCCATCTTCATCGCCTCGAGAATTGCCACCACACGGCCTTTCTTCAGTATATCACTGAGACGTCGTGCACTTTAGACCTAGCTGCACTTGATAGCACCGCTTGCATATGTTTCGCCCAGCAAGGAGATTTTACTAATTTGACTAGGGGTCTAGTATATTGGTTAAGATAGCATGAGTGACGTAATGCGCTGCTGCACTGCGACCGTTTCTTATGATATTTATGGGTCTGTACGATCGGCGCTTAGCTGCGGGGTTCGTTTTGGAAGACCGCCAAAGGCCTTTCACTCCGTTATAAATGTTAAGTTTGCAAGACGTCTTGTTTGCTTTGAAGCACTAAACAGTCTCCACCGAGACAAGAAAAAGAACTGAAGGTAGTGATCAGTGTATTGAAATGGACTCGAACGCTAGGATCCATGAGGGTGGATAAACAGTGAGCATAACACAACCTCAAGACGAACCCCGAAAAGCTGGGGCAACACATAAGTGCACAGCAGATACATCTGCCCGGGGCAGTCACCATGTTGAATTTGCACGCACTGAGCCACCTCACAGACCGTGGAAATCCTTCTAACTACTGACCAGCGGCTCCCCCAAAGCAACGAAGCAGTGTTTTGGCTGCCGAAAGAGCCCATCGACCGCCGCGTACGTTGCCAGAGCCGCGGGACACGGTCTCAGCTCGAAATGCCACACCAGCAGCGCGAACGTCATGCGCAGCTGCAGCTGGGCCAACGGACGCCCAAAGCAGCCCCGGAGTCCGGCCCCGAAGGCCAGGGTTGGGCCCGCGTTCGGATCGAAGGTCGATGGGCCGTCGGCCCCGGAGGGAGCCACCAGCCATCGCTCCGGAACGAATCGATCGAGATCGTCGCCAGCCCACTCGTGACTGGGAGACTGCCGGGCGTGATCTGGCTTTGCGGCGGGCGTCGGCATCGCCGTCCGAGACACAGCGCTACTACGCTTGTCGCTGGGGACCAGCCACGCCGGTGACGTGAATCCGGGCCCGCTGCTCAGGGCCCAGACGCAGGTGCCCTTGGGAATGGCGTAGCCCAGGAGCTCGGTGTCCCGGGTGGCGATGCGGTCGATCATGAACGCGGTCGGGGTAAACCGCAGCATCTCCTCGACGGTTGCGTAGAGATAGGGGATGGTTCGGGTGGCCAATTCCAGGGCGCTGGGCGGGCGTCCTGCCGTTAGGGCTTCGGGAAAGGCCGCGCGCAGGCATTCGCGGAGCTGGCTCTGCACATGCGGGTGATCTGATAGAAGCTTGACTCCCCAGGCTAGGGTAAACACGGTGCTATGCGAGGCGCCGAAGATGGATCCGTAGAGCTGGTGGTGAGCGGGTTAGCAGTTGGTTATGTTTGTCGTTGCATGTCACGCACCTCATCTTCCATCGCCGGGGACAGGTAATCCGGTTTCCGGGATTCTTGTTTCGCCAGGTCTCTCTCGTGCCGAATCATGAACTCAACCGACGATTGAGGTCGGTCGGGAAGCTCTGATGTCGAGTCCGTGGGTGCACCGACGGTGCTGGAGACCGCAGTCTCGAGCCATTCCCGCGTGACCCGGCGTTTGACCCGGAGGGCGTGAGCCAGTTGGGGTAGCTTGGACATCAACCACCATGACTGTCGTGGAAAGAGCGATGTCCCGCTCTTTTCAATGGCTTCACTGAGCACTCCGTGTGCACGGATGAACTCGTGAGGATCTGATTCAGGGAATGCGATGATCTGCGGCTGACTGCTCACTCTCGCCCTGCCACAGGCTTCGGCGTCCTGGAGAAGCTCGATTTGCGATGAGATCCCGTCTTTGGGAAAGCCCCGTCCGAATGAGATTTCCAGCAGGGTATCAAGGACCATGCGTTGAAAATCCTTTTGAGGTGCAAAGCACGCCGCTGACGCTCGGGACACCCGCCCCTTGATACTCCACAGTTCGACCAGGCGCACGACAGACGCGTGGATCGCAGGCGCAGCAATGTCCTGAAGGAACGGCGTTATCACCAGATGCTTCACCAGATTACGGTGTCTCTTCCACTCGGGTCCAGTGCTCATGGTGATATGGTGAGTGGGGGACAGGCCGGAGAAAACGTCCTGCACCATGGGTGTACGGTCGAAGTCTCGACTGCGATAGAGCAGTAGGTCAAGGGCCTCTCGTGGATCACTAAGGACCACAATTGGCTTACCCAGCGGGTCCAGAAACAGTTGAATCAGAGGGGACTTCAGCCGACGGGTCTGTTCTAGAAGCCAGGACTGGATGTCCTGTGTACTCGCCATTATCTTCTGCAACTCAGGAAGGTCTCCGAGTAGCCTCTGGGCAGACGCCGCATTGTGCGGAATATCGCGGATCGGTCGAGGTAGCAGGAGGCGGTGGTAGACTTGGTGTAATGCCACAAGAACGAGGCCTACAGCCACAGCTTTGACCACACCATCCAAATCGAAATCCATCTCGAGGAGAAGTGGGAGGCGCTAGAGCTTGAACAGACTGTATGCATGCTTTTATTACGAACGAACGACTATCAGGTACCAGCGGCCGGCGTCCGTGTGACATGTCTATTGGCGCTGGTCACAATCCCTTGCAGGCTCGATCGCTGTGGGGTCATGCAGGATGAAATGCTGGGGATAGCTCTGTCCTAGATTTAGCTTTCTCTCTATCGTGTAGAGGTCTATATGATACATCACACGGCTCACGACCCGAACTTCTCTTCTCGCGCTTGTGTTTTCTTTTCCCTATGAGGTCCCTGCAAGGTTTGACTTTCTACGCAGTGACATTCGCTACGTTACAATTTCTGCGGAGGGCAGCGGGCATCACACCTAGACTTTCTCTTCTACTGTACCCGCGAAGCCAGTAAAATACAAGTAACAACCAAAACACACCACTCAACCCCATCAATGCACCTCCAACAACAACAAAAGTCTACCTCAACCTTGAGCATACAGCCTCCGAAAGACTAGGTTCCTTTCCTTGCACCGGTCCTGGTCGCCTCCCCAGCGCGACATTGGCGGTGCACTTGGACCGCCACCCGAACGAAATCGCGCGTCCAGATCCAAAACAGCCCCTGCAACGCGATCGAGATACCAGACAACCCCAACTTCACATTCCGGGCCAGACAGACAGTCCCAGGCTGCACATGCGCCCGGGGCGCCAGTCCCTCCCACCCGGAAGCCCCCGGATCGAGCACCATGCGTCCCGTCACTACGAGCTCACAGTCCCCAGACATGGGCAGCAGGCGGTGCAGCGTCCAATGAAGATAGGCGAACATCACGTGGCGGGTCAGAACCCAAACGACAATGAAGGCGAGGAGCGAGGCCCGGAGGCTCTTCCGATGCCCCAAGCATCGCTGGATCTGCACGAACTGCTCCGCCAGTTAGCACAGTCTTTTGATGTAAATTCCGGCATTTGCTTTGTTTGGATCTGGTGCTGGGCATGGACATACGGCCAGAAGGAAGTCCGCCAGATCGGCGGTAAGCAGAATCCCATAGAGCAGGGCATACACCCGGCTGTTGCAGCAGGCGATCACCACCGCGCAGGTCAGGATATGGTGAAGGAACTTGTCGAGGAAGTCGTCTTTTATCGGTTCGACGACCATGATCAGGCACTGGTGCAGGTAGAAGGCGAGCCGAAGCAGGAAAAAACACTGCATGGGGTGGGTGATTTGGGATTGTGGCCAGTCTTGGAATAGACGCTGGGGGTTCAGAAGGTCGGGGCTGTCGTACCACAGGCACTGAATGCTCGGAGAATCAGATGCGAACAGTGTAAGCCTGGCTGGGAAATATGGGTGTATGGATTGAAACAAACCAAAGCATATAGCATCATCATACCGCGGGAGACGGCCTTCCAGCCCAGGGCAGCGAGATGGGAGGCAGCCTGTGGTCCAAAGCCATACTTGCGCAGAGTCGGCTGTAGGAGGTACCCTGCTATCACGGGACGAGCAAGCGTGAAAATGAAGCAGAAGACCGCTAGAAAGCCCCGGTCATCTAGTACATCTCGTGGATGTACAGTGCCCTGCTCGGATCTCCAGCACAGGATCGGTGCCTGGATCGCTGCGAGAAAAGCATGCTTATCCGCCAAGGCATGCGCGCAAAGGACCAGGAGCGAGAATCCTCAAGCGATCATCGTTAACATTCAAAATGGTATTTCGAGTTGACCGGGCAGGGAAGGAATTGCGCGCTTACCGAGCTGATGCGCCGCAATGGACTGTCGCACATTCACCTGATCTGAAGCTATCATCGTCACGAGACTGTATCATTTAGGAAAATGACAGAAGCGTGTCTCTGACACCTCGCCTCCCAGATTGCGATGCTGATTGAGATGAGGGAAAACCCAAGCAGTCTCACGGCAGAAGATATCGGTTACGGTAGCTTAGCTGTCAATCTGACCTGCCAGTTGTCCTTGACAGCTCCACCCGCATAAACCCTTTACATACGTATCACGCGAAGGAATATGACTCGGGAAAGGACCCACTTTTAACCCGTAAATGCAGAGACGAGTTAAACTAGGGGCCGGGACAAGGTATACATCGCACACAATGAACGATCTGACTGACAGAATTAAGTTTGGTCCCCTATCCCCGCAAGCCCATGCATGACAGGTGTTCATTCCCGAAGCTGGTTCATGCGCTGTCGCTCTCATTCCGGTCTACTTACTCTATCCAGTAAATAAACCTCACTGAGACGCGAAAACTCCTTCTGCGGAGTGAGCCAACCCGGGTGGAAGACGGCACAGATCCCCACCAGGAGCACCATCATCACGGCATCCAAGGCAATCAAGTAATTTTCATGCAGCAGAAGATAGCCGCCGGGCCCCTGCCCGAGCTCGACGGTGCGGTAGATACATCGGATGTAGATGCAAACCGTAGCCGCGGCCAGCACCCCGCGCCAGAGGGCGATGGATGCGCCCGAGGCAGATAGGCGCAGTCTATGGACCCGATAGAAAACATCACAGGCACAGAGAATGAAGATCGTGATGGATAAGAGCTGGAACACTACCCCGGCGAGCATGATATTAGATCCGTGATCAAGGTTGCCGTTGACCTTCTTCGAGTCCGCGGAAGCAATGCCACCCCCAACGGCCTGAATGACGATGGAAGTGAGATCGCAGGCACTGAAGATCCAGAGGTAGCTGCGCGGGCTGAGGAAGGAGGACCTCCGACCCATGATTTGCACAAAACACCCGAGCAGAACGTAGATAGCGGCGGTGAAGAAGGTGGGGGCTGATCGACACGTCAGTGGGATGGGCAATATGTGTGATGGGTCTGGTACTTCCCACGAAGAGAAACCACTAACCGATGATTAGAGTGGAGAACTGAATCAGGAATGCATTCAGGTTGTACGGGCATCGCGTGGTCCAGATCCTGGCCGCCCACCCCAGGACTTCAGCTATCGAGGATCAACATATAGCGTCAGCCACGCCACCGGGCAGGAATGCTTCTTGCGCTTCTTTGGATGGGACATACTCAAACAGCCTACCACAAACAGTATGGTCCACCAAAACCGTCGGTATATCATCATTTGGATGATGTGTATACCTGCTAGAAGGCCAAACAACGCACAGAAGGCGACGCCGGGGGCAAAGGCCGGTAGGTAGCCGTACGGGGTGGTGCCGTATCCATCAATTAGAGCATGGCAGCCAGTCGTCAGATCAGTCATGGCATTCGCCATTGCTGGATAATAGACTAAGAGCGGCTGAAAAGTAACGATGAAACAAATGCTACAGATTCTTTCATGTGTGTGTCCTCACAGCGCTGATTTAAGGGCGAGCACGACGCAAGGGGCTGAAGGCCTTTTCCCAATCCAGTATGATCGCCTTCGGGGCCATCTCAGATCTACCCTCATCATTGATACACCCTGCAAGTGCACCAACGTGCCCCTGGAGGAGTACCTTTGGTCAAAGCTGAGCCTCGGAGGATCTCGCTACGATCGAAGCTCGCTTGCCCTTGTCTGGCATCAAAGCATAGGTACTATTCTCATGTGGGTATGTGATAGATCTATTCATGATGGATCGCTTGAGTGCCCAGCCTCCACCCATTGACATTGTCAACCTATCCTATGATAGTCCACTATGCAGGAGCAGCGAAGAGCCTCGTTGCGAAATACTCCTTCCTCGGGCTTTTATTCGCTGCATTATAAAGCCTCAATTTTCGCAGCCCGCCAACAGGAACTACCAGCAAGGCATTTACCCCTTATGGTTGGCCTATCCTCCCTCCCCGATGGAACAAGACCCTGCCCAGTATGGTCTGATCAGCCATGCCAGCGATCGATATTCCTGTCGCCCCTCAAACCAGCCCTTGAACAACCCTACCACTGATCAGGCCCCATACTTCTACGTCATCACGACATATTTGAGTTATACCATCATCCATCTCATCGGCCTGATCCGGGACTTGTTCGGAATCTACTTCAAGCCGGCGAATTACCGCCAACTCCGCCCATGGGACGGATACGCACCCTGGTTCACTGCCCGCGAGAGCGTCTATACACGGCGTATGAAGGTGCGACTGGCCGACTGCCTGGACCGTCCCACCACGGGTGTCCCAGGCCGCTTTATTACCCTGCTTGATCGAGTGACACACGACAACAATAGATCCTTCAAACTCACCGGTGCGCGTATCCAGACCCTGAACCTGGGATCCTACAATTACCTGGGTTTTGCTCAGTCCAAGGGGACATGCGCGGATAGGGTCGAAGCGACGATTCGCGCGTATGGCATCAGCGCAGGCGGCGCCCGGGCTGATGTCGGGGGTCTGGATCTCCACGTCGATGTAGAGCAGCTGGTGGCCAGGTTCGTGCGCAAGGAAGCGTCCATCGTCTTTTCCGCGGGGTTTGGCACCAACGCAACCATCTTCCCTGCATTGGTGGGGCCGGGCTGCCTCATTCTCTCAGATGAGCTCAACCATGCCTCCCTACGGTTCGGGGCTCGCCTTTCCGGCGCATCGATTGTGACGTTCCGACACAACGACATGCACGCCCTGGAGGGGAGGTTGCGGGAGGCAATCTCACAGGGACAGCCGGCCACCAAAAACGATACCGGCAGCAGTGGTGGCTATCGTCCCTGGAAAAAGATTCTGGTCGTGGTCGAAGGTCTGTATTCGATGGAGGGGACCTTCTGCAATCTTCCAGCCATCATTGCGTTGAAGCGCCGGTACAAGTTCCACCTCTTTCTAGATGAGGCGCATTCTATCGGCGCGCTTGGTCCAGAGGGTCGGGGCGTCTGCGACTACTTTGGCATTGATTCGAGGGAGATCGACATCCTGATGGGAACCTTGACAAAATCATTTGGTGCCATCGGAGGATATATCGCAGCGGATGGAGAGACCGTGCGCAAGCTCCGCGCGGTGAATGCGGGCGTGCTGTACAGTGAAGCCATAGCCCCAGCCCTGTTGGCGCAGATCTCCGCTTCGTTTCGGATCCTGACTGGTGAGCTACTGCCGGGTCAGAAGGAAGAACGATTGCAGCGCCTGGCCTTCAATTCTCGTTACCTGCGCCTCGGTCTCAAGCGACTTGGGTTCATCGTCTACGGGGACGACGACTCCCCAGTCATTCCGTTGATACTGTATAATCCAGGCAAGATGACCGCGTTCTCACGGATGATGCTCGCCCGCGGAATCTCGGTGGTGGTGGTTCCGTTCCCCGCCGTTCCGCTCGAGCTGTGTCGAGTGCGATTTTGTGTCTCTGCGGCGCATAACGTGGAGGACCTCAACCGAGTCTTGGCAGCGTGCGATGAGATTGGAGACATTCTAAGGCTGAAGTTTTCCAGTGGCGTTGCGGGTGGGTTGCGCAGTAGGACTAAGCAGTTGTCGGATGGAAACCCTGTCCCCCCGAGGTGGAAACTGGACGACGTAGTACGCTGCGGAGCACAAGACGTACAACAGCCCCTGTATTGATGAACAGAAACTTGACTAAATGGAAAGCTGTAGGGAGAGAATGTTCCATCAGATCGTAGGATGGCGGATCGTCGGGGATCGACGGCTCATTTACCGCATTCACCCAATGCTCGTATTGTGCCAGACAGGTCATATCATGAGGGGTACCGCAGAATTAAGGCCATCAAAAGCTCATTTTTTCCGCCAGAAACGATAATCCCTACGGCACCCGGTATTGTATCTAGTAACTCGATTTTCTTGAATTCCCAACATTTTGGTTGAGCATATCAAGATCTCGGGAAAGCTTTGCCACCGCATTCCATACGCTCGGTTTATATGTCGGTCATTCCATGGTCGACACCAATGAGTATACAGCTTCCCGCTCAATAGAATCTAACTCTACAAGCGTTCTACCCTGAAGACCACCGGTCAGCATCACCGTAGTTGTCTATTATCTCTTGTTCCTTCGAGTCTGTCTCGCGATGGGCTGGCGTTCCCGTGGAGCTCTTCTCTTTCTCGCCAATGGACTGATAATTGCGTCTACTATTGTGTTCACCATGGGCTTTTTCCGGCCCATGCCCCCCTCATCGGCAAGCAAAGCACCGCGAGACAGGCGCACTTTTGCCCAAAAGGCCCCCTTCGAGAAAGTGGTATTTTTGATGATTGATGCGCTCCGTAGGTAGGTTTCGAAACAGATGCCAGCGACTACTTTCAACCCTACCACCTGATACTAAGCCAAAAGGTTACAGTGACTTTGTTTACAGTCCACAGTCTCGATTCACATTCACGCAAAAGTAGGCAAAGACCCGTCGCCGAATCCGTGAACCACCTGAGCTGATATGATACCCAAGTCTGATCCGCTCCGGCGCAGCCATTCCTTTTACTGTGAAAACGGGCTCGCCAAGTCTGACTAGGGCATGTATAAAGGCGATGACTGTTGGCTCAGCCTCCATGTTCTTGGACGTCTTTCACAATGCTGATGACGGACCCGGCACGCCCGAACCTATGGATACGTGGTTAGTGCACCTGAAAGCTGCTGAAAGGGGAAGCCTTCTCTTCTACGGCGACGACACGTGGGTACAGCTATTTCCCGAGGTCTTTGACCGAGGATGTCCTATCTCGCCGTTATTCGTCCCAGTGAGTCTCGAAGTCCCAGGGGCTGACCTCTTCTGCCGCTGAACGCCAGAGGGAAAGGACACATCGAACGACTGGTAGATCGCTGAAACCTGCACAGGACATTGATTCACCAGACCTGAACGTGTCCGCCAATGCCATGATGGAGCTTCAGCGCGACGACTGGAGCGCACTGGTCCTCCACTTTCCTGGCATTGACCACGTCGGGCATATGGGTGGCGCGGACAGTGAATTCATGGCACTCAAGCAAGGTCAGATGGATGCTATCATTCGAGAGACCTATGAAGCTCTCGAGACGGAGGCTCATCTGGACTCAACACTTTTCGTGGTTGGAGGCGACCATGGGATGGATCGGTGGGGGGGTCATGGCGGTGCATCGGACCCTGAAGTGTCGGCCGCGATGATGTTCATCTCGCCACATTTCAAGTCGCTCAATCGAAGCTATGAATCACCTGCAGTACCCACCGCTGGCACCTTTGACTACTACACTGTCATGCAGCAGGTCGATATTGTACCTACCATGGCAGGGTTGCTGGGTGTTCCTATACCTTCCGCTAGCATTGGGGTATTCATTCCTCAACTTCTTGATCTGTGGAGGGATTCCAAGGATCAAGTCAATCTTGTTCTTGAAAATCTCGAGCATCTTCGAGCGTTATCTTGTGAATCTGATACCGGGATGGCTGCTTGCGAGATCGACCTTGACTGGCATAATGTACCACATGAGTCTCTCAATGAAAGGAGCCTAGGAGAGCTTTCTCTGGTAACAAATCTATTCCCCGGTGGCAGGCGCGCAACATGCATGACTGATATGACTGAGAGACGTTCTAGATGAGCAAGGAGCTGCAGAGTAAACTAAAAGATGCGACGGCCGGAAACATGCAAGTGCCTCTTCTCCACTATGGCATTGCAATTGCCGTGATCGCACTTCTACTTGCCGGGATTACTTGCAAGTCAACTCCTCCGCTGAGCAAGAACTTCATGGTCTTGAACCTCTTTCAACTTGGCCACGGCCTTACTTTACTGTTTCCATTTCTCGTGGAGAAAGAGCATCTCTTTTGGTTCTGGGGTTCTACCGTATGGATGGGCTGGGTAATCTTCACTACCGGCCGCTCTTCCTACATGCTAGGCCTCGGTAATTGCTCCACCCTTCTCTTGCATATACTGTCGCAGCGGTGGAATATCCATGATCAGGAAGCAGCCGAGAAAGTGTACAGCATGCAAAGTCTCTTCGACAGACGTCCCCTTTGTCTTTGGTTTCTGATTGCAGTGACCCTTCTCCACACCTCCTACACATTCGCAGTGCACCGTAGGAGGAATGTCACTCGTGACGCTCGAGAAAAACCACTTCTTGTATTCGCCCACCGAGCAGTACTCCTGGCCGTCCTTTTGTTCAAGTTCGCCTCTGCAGCCCGGGCTGGCCCGGGTCTCATTCACCGCGCCCCTGAATGGCTCCAGGGCATTATTCTGGAGCAGCTTCCCCTAACGCAGATGGCTCAACTTATCTTTGTGAGTCTAGCTATAGGGGGCGGCTACGAGATCCTGCGCTCTTCTGCCCGAGAAGCGTCGCTGAAGAGCGTAAATGGTGAGTTGACAGGGGCATTTTGCCCTATCAGCGATTATTGGGACTGCCGCTAATGTTGGCCATTTGCCAGCGGTCGAACTCCCCGCTCTACTTGAAGTCCTGAACCTATACTTGTTCATGCAGACTATCCCCGGCAATATCCCGCTGCTTCTGATCTACCGCATTCAGCTCGAGTGGATCGGTGCGTATTGACTTTGTCCCGAGGTGAATGTAATCTCCCTGACACACATGTCTCTGACCCCGTCTTCATATCATACAGTGTCTTCGGCCGCCAACCTCAGCGCCTTTCAAGTTTGCTTCTCCATCGTCCTGTTCACCCACAGCGCATTCTTCGCCTTCGGCAACGCGAACACGATCGCAGCGCTCCGATACACCGAGGGCTTTAACGGACTTCAAGCCCACCACTGGCTGCTCAGTCCCGTGCATACCTTCTGCAGCAATTACGCTGGTCCGATCTGGTGGAGCGGGAATGGATTACGATTGCTGGTCGCGACCAGGCAGGGAGAACACACTGGTCGTAGTGACTTTTGCGAGCACCTGGGACTTCGGACAGTCTTCGTGGCGTATGGTCTTGTTGGTGCGATGGGAGCATGCTACCTGCTTAGGGAGGAGGCCGTCGTTTGGACCGTCATGGCGCCCAAGTTCCTGTATACAGTCTTGTGGACGGTGCCCTTTCATCTGCTGTTCAATATGGCCATGCCGATAGTGCTGTGGGTGGGTGGCAGGTGTTGAGAAGACGTTCGATGGTGGAGTGCTCTAGCTTTCATTGGTTAGTGTACGTCAACTGTGCGAAAGAGATAATGGCGAGGTTTCTTTCTTGTGGTCAGCCACTGCCAGTGGTGTATACACTTCTTCAGGTTTGACAGGATATTCCATGTTCTTCGAGTCTGCCCTCTATAGGTCTTGTGTATAATGATCCATACGGTGAGTGGGCTTCGTGAAATAGAGGCCTGGTTGTGCCTGGAGCAACCTGTCCCCTCGAAGACGAGCACTCTCAACGGTAAAGCTTGTCAATGAGTCGGAAGGGCATATGTGTTTGCTTCCGGAAATACCAAGGCAGGAGTAGAACACGAACAGCTCTGTCTTGCCATTTCCCTTCCCGGGCTTGGCAAGCTGGAGGTGTAGTTGGAGGTGCTCGCAAAAGGCCCACCTCTCCCTCCAGCACCTCCACAGAACCTCCAAATCACCCCCAAGCATCTCCGAAATGCCAAGCAGGTCTTGTCAATTTTCTGTGACGAGGTGGCGTGTGTATGGTTGACACGATTCAACGCATGGAAGGAGGATGGTGTTAGTATGGCAGAATGATAGCTAGATTACATCCATTATCAATCCAGCTACGCCTCCCCCCGCTTCCCCCTCAACCTCGGGATCATTTTCCTAAGGTGAGGGCCCACAGAGCGCTCCGCACGATGTAAATGAAGAGGGTTCCTTCCTCACCAGGAATCTCGATAGCTACAAGACGGAGGCGGGTCGACCATGGAATACACCAGGAGGACCCCCTTCACCTCCAACCCCGTCTCCCAAACCGGCCAGTCAGCCCTACGTGGACGGCGGGTGGAGGAAAAACTAGGTAGTGTTGGTAGGCGACTCCTTCGATCCAGATTTATCATCGACAGATGGTGGAGTACTAGGAGTATCTAGCAGTCAACTATCTTTTTTACAGTTGGGTCATCTGTCCTGGATCCAATTCCCTGACTCTAGTCAATTCGCCCTTAGTCTGCGTTAAACAGGTCAACCAGCAACAACCCTCGCTTCTGATCCACGAAATCCCTCTTTGCAACCAGTTACCCACAGCAATCTCACAATGCCTCACGATCAACAGCAGCGCCACATAGTCTTTCGCTTCCCTAAACGCACTTCGTTCTACCATCTGGTCGAATGCGAAGAAGCTACCCCGGAGGGTCGGCCGCCATGAGGTCCTCGTCAAGATCCGCGCGGTCGCTCTGAACTCACGCGACCTGCAGGTAGCGACGGGACAGTACCTATTCCCCCGTGTACTGATTGATGAGGGCATTCAGATCAATATCGACCGCTTGTGGAAGTCATCTGGGCCACTGAAAGTACTTTACAGTGGCCAGATAGGAAAAGCATGCAATGCTAGGATACCTACTTGATGAACAGGATGGGTGTAGTATCATGCTTAGGTAGTCTCGCCAGGTAGTCTCGAATTCCACGGTTTTCACCTTCCCATCCTCACCGTCTTGCACTATGCAAGTCAGAGCATCTTTCGTGTCGCGCAAAAACATCAATTTCGCAAGCAAGGCTATCCTTTTGACGAGATGGTGGAGGAGCTTCCAAACTTCTATCGTGGCCAGGGGCTGGACTTCTATTGGCGTGACACGGGTGACACCCTAGCCGTGTCCGCCTAGATGAAATACATCGAGACCAAGCTAGACAAGACTGTGAAGCTAGTTTTGCATAGCCGCCAGACTCATGCAATTGGGAAGACACCAGGCTTTGGTTTCGCTCCCTTGCTCGAACTGTAGAATGTAGAGGCCGAGGCAATCCACTCCCCGCCGTGGCTGCGTCTCGGTAGCGGACCTCCCCGGCACAGTCTTTTGGATGCGCGACGACATCCTTAAACTGCAGGCCGACACATCAGCATAAAACAAGTCCTTTGGCGAGGAACTCAGCAAGCGTGAATTGCCTTTCGAAATAAAGATTAATACTATCCACTCGAACCCGACTGAGCTGTAGCTGCTGAATATCCTCAAGCGTAGGGGTGAGGACACTGCTGAAGGCCTAAGCGGTCAACTACCTCACCTCACCCCAACAGAGGGCTTGATGTACAGCACGGCAGGCTGGGCGTCTTGAATTTTGACACCGAATAGAGCAGGCACAGAATGCACAGACCGGTCCGTAGACGGGGATAGCCGGGTTATTCTATTCCTTAAAGCTGCATAGGTCATGTTCTGACGATGGTTTCTAGTGCACTGGAGGTATTCAGACTCAGACCACACCCAGGGTACAAGGACATTTATTGGCCTGCTGCCCAGTGCAACTTGACCTGCTAAATGAACCTTAATCCGATCTTTCGTATATTAGATAACAGTCCCTACCGCAGCCCCGCCCTCACCATCGAGCTCTTCTCCCTTGTAAAACACATTCAACCCCTCCATCGCCTAACCAGAAGAACCGCCGTGCCAGCAACACCCAGAATTCCAACCCACCGCACCATCGCGCGACGGATGTACTCGCGCCCGGTGCGCGCAATCGCATCCGCATCGTTGATCCGCGGGAAGGGAATATCGGGATGGACCTCCTTCCCCAGCGCGCGACACAGCGGCTCCCATCCGTCGCGCACGTCGACGAACACCACGCGATCGGCGGGGACGTTAGCTTCCAGCCAGGCGATATGCCGCTCGTAGATGCCACGGTGAATCAGCGTGCCGCTGACTTGTTGGACGGAGGTCAGGCTCTGATCGTCCGCATAGAGACGGCACCACTGCCGGCGCAGCAGCCAGGTGAACTCCACGAAGTGTCGCATGCCCGGCAGTGGGAGGAGGAGGAGCTTAAGACATCCCAGACGCGTGAAGCTATGCACCTGCGCCATGCTCTTCTCCCAGGAAACCGGGTCGCGCACCGTGCAGATGACCTTGGCGTCTGGGTAGAGCGCCATCAGCTCGGGGAGGAGCTGGCAGCCCGGGGCGTCGGTGATGGCCGCATAGCCGTCGAGCTGATGTCGGAGAAGGCGTTGACATTCCCCCCACTGCTGCTCCCCGCCAGCTAGCCAGCAGCGGAGGATCCGGACCCAGGCTTTCAGCTCGCCCGGTGGCCCGCGGGTGAGTTGCGTGCCGCCGTGGTAGACGGGGCCGTCGAGGAGGATGCTTAACGCCGCGCTGAATGAGGCGGTCCCTGTGCGAGGCAGGCCTGCTCCGATCACTTGGAGCTGTGTTCCTGGTCGCGGTGCTGAGGCGGTTTGGCCCATTGTGCTCGGGTTGGGGCTGATGTGTGGGACCCGGGGGGGAGGGAGGTAGAGGTTGAGGGTAAAACTATGTGGGTGATGTGAGTGCTGAAACCACTTATAAAATCACCAACCCCAATGGATTCTGACGCAAGGGGGAGAGGCGGGCTGGCCAGGGAGGTTTTGCCAGTCAGGTTTTTAACCCGCCGGCTCAAGATAGCACGGGCAACGATCGCAGGCGTGGGTGGGTGATGTCTGCGGAGTTGCGCACAAGGCTAGTCGGTGTAGACTTCGCGAAATGCATTTCCGCGGTATGGAACAGCATCGTTGTCCCTTCTTCTTATCCACTAAAAGTCTTTCGACCGTAGAAGTAAGCCCCATAGCTAGATCATCTACTCGTGACGTTACCCAGCTACTCTTGATCTACAACTTACGACCCAAGTACAATGCCTCGATGGCTTCTTCTCGACCCCTCACTATTTCCAATGCACTGTAGAGTAGACTGCACCCACAGTAAGTGAGTAGAAAAGCACCTATTCTTCAACAATCCCAGCCACCTTGACTCGCACACGCCATGGTCCATCCCTGCCTCGCGGTAGCAATTTGTCCCGCACAAAGTGTACATCCTCTCTCGTAGTCTCGTAGAGTTCCAGATCAAATCGACGAATCACCGTAGCCAAGACATTGTACAGTTCCGCGTAGGCCAGGCTGTCGTGCAACAGAGGTGGAAGGTTAGCCACTAATGAGAGACCCCGAAAGGGAGTAGATAAACATACTTCATCCCTAGACAGGCCCGATTGCCCCTGCCAAATGTCACCAGATAGCGTAAAAGACCCTCTTTCCGCTCCGCGGCGAGGATCCATCGTTCCGGGTGGAATCTCTCCGGATCGGGGAATAGGGTGGCATCTCTGTGGACAAAGTATGCGATCGTGCTGACAGGTGTCTATATTGCTTGCGTGAGCCAGTGGTCAAGAGGTAGCTAACTGGGTTAGGTACGACTTACCCCTGGTGGAATGACGCAGTCCTTATACCTCAGTACCTCTATCGGCGAGATCCTCTGTTGCCGCATCACGATCCCGGAAAAGCGGAGAGCTTCATGAATCACTGCTGTCTGCACCACATGGAACGGTCAATTCAATCAGAATGGGGCCTCTTCGGAGAAAAAGAAGAAGGAATAGCCAAGGTCCTAGTATAGGAGAGACAGTACATACCAAGTACGGCAGCTTCTCCAGTTGGCGCCATGTAACCGGGTGGTGCGGAGTGGGCATGATTTGTTTGAGTTCAGAGCGGAGTTTGCTCAAGACCGCTGGATCATTCAGAATATGGAAGATGGCCACAGAGAGCGTCGTAGCCGTCGTCTCGGTACCAGCGGCAAACAGCACCAGTCCTTCATCCTCGAGGCGCTGCAGCGTGCGTTCTTCCAGTGGAACCTCAGGATCAGTGAGTGCATGAAACATGGTGATCGCTTTGGCGGCACCGCCAGGCTCCTGAACGGTGCTTCTCGATTCCAGCGCGGCCAGAGACTGTTCTCGCACCCCGTCTAACAGATCATAGACCCGGGCTCGGGCGGGAAAGACCCGCGCCATGAACCACGAGGGAATCAGGCGTAGGAGAGTGCCCATCAAGGGGAAGAACCGCTGCAGGTGGATCTGGTCGGTCCCCTCCTGAACCACCTTGACGATTCCCTTGCCAATGTTCTCCTCCGCCTGGAGCTCGTAGCTGTTGCCGTATGCGTACTGCGTGATGAGGTCGCCGGTCAGCCCCTGCAGTCGGTCGATCAAGTCGAGCACTCTCCCCTCTCTGTGGGCAATGACGAGGGCGTTAAGGAATTTTTGGAGCGACGCCTGGATCGTCGGCTCGATCCCTTCGATCGCCCGTCGCGAGAAGAACGAGGTGAGGATCCGTCGGCGCATGCGATGCGTGTGATGTCCCACGGTGGAGACCATCGCGCCGGGGGCACTGAAGATGTGGACGGACTTGGGATCCTTGTCCCGCATCCCCGTGGCCGGAGCATAGATCTCGTCGTAGAAAGAGGGATCATTGATGTGCACCTCGCGGGGATTGATTCGCACGATGGGTCCTATCGTCATGACGATGTTGTGTTAGGAAGAGAGGGGCCGTGCACGCCGGGTGAAAAAGCCGATGCTTCCCACGCAAAAGGAGATTCACCTTACCATATCTCTGGTGCATCCTTTCGATTTCCCACACGAACATGCCCTCGCGGATGACATCGTAGTAAAACTCATACAGATGGGAGATCGCAGCTAGCTTTGGGCCGGGAATATGATGCAGCGGGTCGAAATACAGGCGATATATACTGCGCAGAATGAAAGCAACGAGTATCAGGATCGTGCCACCCAAAGCCCCGTGCTCCCTAGTAGGGGTCAAGATATCAATCATTACGACTGAATCTATCCTTTGCTTGTTGATGAGTAGACAGGGAGAGAAGGCAGATCCTTATAAGAAGCACCTGCCATACAGGACACAAACTATTACATTTGGCCTACAGCTTGAGATATATTCGGGGAGTGGCGGTGGTACAGAGGCAACGAGCACTCCACCTCTTCAAGCTGTCAAGGATAAAGCGCAGACGAGAGAGATATCAGCAGGATAAGGTGTCTCACATTGCACTAGGTAGGTAGTGCCAATGACTGCCGACTACAAGTAAGGGGTAAGTTTTGGGGTGTCAGATTCTGCATGAATGTATGCTACTTTAGGGCTCGATGTGACATGGGACCCCCTGGGAAGTCTCCCGATTGCCAGAATCGGAAGATCGACATCGGCCACAATCCAGCTAAGGGTTCCAAGTGTTGGCCGTTGTTTCTGACACATTCATCCTGGTCACGCCCATAATGAAGTACCGGTAGACTGCTTCGAAATAGCTGCAAGCAATCAGGAGTCGGCACATCTCTCTGCTGATCGATAGGAAACCTTGCCTGCTCTACTGAACCTTTGTTCGGGCCAGTCCAATGCCTGAATATGCAATGTGATTGATGCTAATCTGAGAAATCATATTCATCGACAAAATGGTTCCCAAAGAAGCTCTGTCGACTACGTGTTGCGCTGGGCAGTTAACTTTGAGCCCAATTGAGCTATAGCTGGGTTACTCTGTCAGCCCTGCTAAATTAATGCTCTATAGCTGGATCATGTCCTCGGTTCGCATAAGATTTCAATACATTTAAGCTGTGGCTAGAGCACTACATCGCCTTTGCCAGCTTTAGTCGGCCACCTACCTTTCGGTTTCCCTTTTCATCAATACCTCCTCGAGGCATCTATCTGACACCATGCGTGACAATTCTGTGGCCACATTCATCGAGATGAAGAACCAATGCCTATACAAGAGTTTTGCAAACTCGCATCATCCCACCTATGGACTCGGTACGATGTCCGGCAACATCTATGACACTGCATGGGTCTCACTTGTCAGAAAGCCGAACGAGGGAGGCGCAACAATCTGGGCGTTTCCGGAAGCCTTTTCGACTCTTCTGCAGCTCCAAGAGCTTGATGGTTCTTGGGGTAGTTCCATCGCCAGATTGGATACCATTGCCAACACCTTGGCGGCTCTCCTGGCCCTGCAAAAGCACGCCGCAGATCCAGGGGAGGTCGATGCGCAGGAGCTCAACTCACGGATCCTCAAAGCAAAACAGTTTCTCGATACGGCTTTGCAAGAACTCAACGAGCTGACAGTCACAAGCATTCTGCCCGTGAGCTTCGAACTGCGACTCCCGGCCATGCTGGACCTGCTGGAGGCAGAGGGCCACACCTTTGACTTCAACCAGACGAACCTCGTCAAGCTGCAGGCAAGGAAAATGTCCAAGATTGATCTGGATCTCATCTTCAGCGGTCCACAGTCCTCCCTTTTGCACTCGTTGGAAGCTCTGGTCGGAAAGATCGACTTCAGTGGGCTAGCCCAGCACAAAGTCCTGGGCAGCATGCTGGGCTCACCATCTGCGACATCTGCATATCTGATGTATAGCCCCGTATGGGATAACGAGGCCGAGAATTATATTCGGCGCGCGATCTCCAACGGCGTGGGTCTGGGATCGGGACTAGTGGCAGCTGGGTATCCGACCACAGTGTTTGAGTGGGCGTGGGTATGTCGCTTCTCGCCCACAATCATGAGTGCTGATAGAACGAGATGCTGATTCGACCAAGGTGACCACGAATCTGCTGCGCAACGGTATTGCGCCCACCGCTGATCTACAGCGTACTGGCGAGCCGATTGAAGCAGAAATCAAACAACATGGTCTCGTAGGCTTCGGTAGAGTGACCCTCCATGATAGAAGGTAGATTATCGCCGCGGTGTCCCTTGCTAATGTCTCTGCCTGCCATTAGTCCCCAAAGCATGCCCTGATGCTGATGACACCGCAAAGGCCTTGGTAGCTCTGATGCTCCAAGGAAAGCACTACTCACCGCAAGTATTGGTCGATCGATTTGAACGTGAAACTCATTTCGCAACGTACTCATACGAGACGCACAAGAGCATCAGCACCAATGCCAACGTCCTCACCGCTCTGGTGCTGCTCTCCACCGACGACCACTACCAGCCTCAAATTGAGAAGTGTGTTCGCTACCTGTGCGAAGAATGGTTCAAGTGCGATCGGTTGCCTCGTGATAAATGGGTACGTCACACGACTGGTTGAGATACGGAAACCCGAGTTATGATTAACCGAAGGTCTTCTAGAACATCTCATCGTTTTACCCGACGATGCTGATGTGCGAAGCCCTGATGTCTTACCTGCAGCGTTGGAGTACCGGCGACCTAGCTGCCTTGCCCGATGATCTGATGAATTTCCACATCCCGATCACGCTGTTCCAGGCTGTGATCCGAACGGTCCGTACTCAGAATCAGGATGGGTCCTGGGGCAGCGCAGGCTCTGCGGAAGAGACGGCCTATGGTCTCCTTATACTGAAGAGCGTGGCGTCTTTTAGTTTGACTGAGAGGATCTCCAGCGAGCTCAAGGATGCCGTCAGGCGAGGCATCGAGTTTATCCTGTCCAGAGACAAACGCTGCTCGACAGACGACCAGCTTTGGCTAGACAAAACCCTGTATAGCATTCCAACGGTGTCAGACTCGTACATCATGGCAGCCGTGACGGCCGGGGACACTGAGACCCCTAGCAAGAAAGCGGCCGCAATACCATCTCTGCTCGTTGACATTCCGGCTGCCACGGTTCGCAAAATGGCTGAATTCTTCACGCCATTGCCGTCGCAGATGAAAACGCCCCAGTGGGTGGTTGAGGCGTCCGTTGTCGAAGCTCTCCTGTTCAGCTACAAGCTGAAGGACTTGGATGTATTCTCCACCGGCAACGCTCTTGGCGAGAAATACATCAAGTTCGCTGCCTGCTTTTGGACGTTGGCCAATAATTCCCGCCCCGGGTACTTGTTGAGCACCCGCATCGTCTACAGTATGGTCGAACTTTCCGTTGGGATTTTCCAGGAGGATGACTTGATGGAAAGGGATCTGGTGGCTCTGCCTGACTCGGCCTCTGAGACCATAGCCGAGTTCATTGAGCAGCTGTGCCATGGCACAAATGGTCTTTGCCAAGATCACTCTTCTCACGCCAGACCTACCCTTGAAACGAATGGGAAGTCCAGAAGTGCACTCAGCAATGTCCAGCACAACCTCGCTATCTGGTTCCACTTTGTTCTGGATGTGAACCTCGCCACGGCCAGGCCAAGTCCTGCTGATCGACGCGATCTGCGACAAGAAGTAAGCTTGGCGACGATTGCTGCCATACAGCAAGCCAAAGCGCATAGATCGCTCAGCATCAATACCACAAACGGTCATGATCAGAAGCAACCAGACAGCCGCGAGTCTGCCACCACCCCTGTGACCAGCGGCCAGAGCTTCTTCACCTGGCTACACACCTCTGCCGTGCACGACGTCAAGAGTGCAGTAGTCTCCAAGTCCCTGGTGTGTAAGCTTGGGTCCGAAGAAAAGGGGGATGTCTTCCCCACTGCCCGAGAAAAGTACCTGGCCGAGAGGCTGTGGCGGCAGATCTCGGTGGAAGGCAGGCTGTGGAATGACCTGGGTAGCATCGAGCGCGACCGCCGCGCCGCAAACCTCAACTCAGTCGACTTTCCGGAGTTCTCGTCACCGCAAAGCCTGCAGGCTGACGGAGATGTGCAGACGCAGTTGCGGCTGCTGGCTGAGTACGAACACAGCTGTACGATACGATGCCTGGAGGACTTGGTGCAGATCTTGGAGGATTCCGGTCGTCGCCGGCTGTCGCTCTACCTGCAGATGTATTACCTGTGCTGTAAAATCTATTCGGAGACGTGTGTGATGTATCACTTTGGATCTACCACGGTGATGTGAAAGGTTCGAAGAAGAAGTCAGATTGTTGGTTCGTATATCAAGCCGATCATTGTTGTGACATATTTTGTTGGAGTATATCCTGACAATTTCAGGAGGTATGCACGCTGCTTGTTTATGTGGGTCCTGTTGCATATGACAGAAGTCACTGTCTGCTGTTAGGGTTCACCCAGGGGTATGACATGTAGGATTATACGGGAGCCATATCTGCAGCATCATTATATTTTCCCCCTTCAGATTCTTGCAGTAACTATTAGTTCGAATTGCTGATCATTGATGACAAGAATTCGATGGAAGCTACCACCCGATCTGGGTTCAGTTTGGTATTACTAAAACTCACATAGTAGTCACCCTCTTCGATGATCTCGAATTGGGAACCATGAATTGAAAATCACATGGTTTGTATTTACACTATGGAATGTGGCGTGAAGCTTGAAGTGATAGACCTTGATCACCGCAGTTAGGTACTGTATGAGAAGCAAAACGCAAACAATGCATGTTGGTCTTGGTGACACCACCGTGTGCGCTGGAGGTGGTTAGGGGCAAACCGAAGTATAAAATCCCACTGCATCACCCTCGAGGTGTCTCTACACAAACCATCTCATCACAGTCCGAGTCTTCGATTCTTCCACTGCTCTCCAGAAGACAGTCCATCATCAACACCACTCTAATACCTCCACCTTCATCATGCAGTTCTCCTCCATTGTCACCTTCGCTCTGCTGTGCGCTGCAGCCACCGCCTCCTCCCTCAACGCTGGTGCCAATCAGTTGGACAAACGACTCTTCTGCAACGACGCGACATGTAACACCCAGGTATGTTTTTTGAACTTTCTCTGTCTCGCATGGATGTCTTCTTCCCAAGCCAATGCTGATGCGCCTACTATAGTGTCTCAACGCCAATGCCCTTAGTGGGCAATGCGGTGGGACGGAGGACCTGTAAGACCTTCCTTTCCAATCTTTCTATAGACCCGCCCGATGGGTAGATCTTGCTAGGTTTGAGTTACTAATGCTTGGAACCGTGCAGTCGCTGCATCTGCAGTTACAGGTTGCCAGCCGCTGACACGAAGGGTGCCGCTGCCCCTGCCGCAGGTCCCTGAGGAATATCGTCTTGGAACAAGCCGTTTGGCGTGGCTATTACATGACACGCCTGCTTCAACTTCTATCATCTTGGTCATTCGTTCTCATAATTAATAATTAATATCAAAGTTTATTCTTACTTCCACTCCTACTATGTGTGGTGTCCTCTCAAGCATCCTGTAGTCATGCTGTAAATTAGAGAAGTGACTCCGGAGATGCACACCACCTATACCAGCTCCACGGAGATACCACATCGTAGCCATCGCCATCCAGAAAATACTAAACCATAGTATGTCTCATTCACATCCCGGGTTCCCCCTACAGCTTAACCTTACCCATCATCTCCGTGACCTCCTCAACTGCATTCCTAAAATCCTTGACCCTAATGTCACACTGGACCTCGCACAGTTTTCGCCGCGCAGTCGACTTCAGCTTCTCAATCAACTCCAAGCCAGTCGCCTGCTCCAGCACATCCAGCTCGACCTCAAAGTCCGCCAGCGGCTTCATCACCGCTGATCGCCCCGTTGGGCAACACGAACGCGCCCATCGCCACCTTGCCCCCAACCAGCTCGTCACCATCACCACCACCCTCCTTCCCCTCCTCCTCCTCCCCAAGGACCACCTTGAAAAAATGTGTCGGCACCGCCACCCTCGGCGAGGGCGACCCAATAACCTCATAACTCACCCGCCACTTCCCATTCTTCCTCCAACCGAGGCAAATACAGCGGGCCGGTGATCACCCGGACAGAGGGGTAACGGGTAGTCAGGTTCTTGCAAAACGCCTCAAAGTCCCGCCAGTAGTGGCGGTTGAACCCGACCCCGACCTGCGGACACATGTTGGACATGCGGAAGGTCTCGTCGACCGCCTGCTGCGACCAGCGCGGGGGGTCCGCAGGCACCTGGTGGCCGCGGTCGTACCCGCTCGCGCTGTAGTCCTTGACCTTGGCCCGGAACGCGGCGAGGATGTCGGGGTCCTCGCGGAAGTTGTCGCGGCGCTTGCCCGGTGCGTTTGCGATCGAGGCGGGCGTCATGTGCTCGGCTACCCAGATCGGGTTGCGCGTGCGCCGGTCGTATGCCCCGTACCAGGAGGTGGCGCGGAGCTCCTCGTTGACGGGGCCCGGGTGCCCGTATTTGAGGATGCCGGTATGCTCTTTATCAGTCGGGTAGGAAGTAATCCGTCAGAATGACAGATTGTCAGGGGGTGTCATTCGAGTGGGCCTCAATCCAGGTGGTGATGCCATGACATCCCCGGATGTAACCCTAACTCTAGCTTCAGCTCATTTCCCGGTGCCGAGCTTGTCACTTTTCCTGCATTCGATAGGCTCTGGGGGATTTATGCAGTTATGGTAACTCATCTCAATCCTCCATTCATTGTGTTATAGAAGTGATATGTTTAAGTAGGAAATCTCTTTCGCCCCTAGTTTCGGTGCATCATATATACATTCTCCCGCGAAGTCGTTTTCCATCTCCATACCGTGCCACGAACCGCCAATTCTAATGCGCTGTCCTGAATGTGAAAATAGGATTTGGCAGTCCGGTGTTCTTTCTTGTGTTTGACATTCGTTTTCTTTACTTTTTTTTCTTTTAGAAACAAAAGTAAAGAAAATTGCCCTGTGCGTACAGGAAAGAACAATGCTTGCGAAATGCCAGAGCGTTCGATTTCAGCCGAAATAAAACCTCCATAAAGAGTCAACCGCCTCGGCAACTGACCTATCTCATAAGAATCCTCCTTGCAATGCAAACTTAAGCGCAGAAGCGTTGATACTACGTACTGAGACGATCGGCAGTGACACAACCCCATGTAATGCCATTTGAGTCCCTCATCACCGCCGCCCCAACCTCATAATCGCAGAGGCTCTTGTCATCCCGCACCGCCTTGATATTGTCAGACATGATCTTCCCGGAAATCGGCTGATTCTTGCCCTGCGCCGCCTGACAGTACATGAGCGCACCACCAAACTGCGGCGTCAGCCGCACCGGCTGGCGGCTTTTGAATTGAGAGAGGGGGGTCTTCGGCGTGACGAGGCGCGTCAGCAGCCTCTGCATGTCGCGGTTCAGCGGACACAGGTGCATGTGGATCTGGTTGCGGGTGATGGAGTGCACGGAGTTGACGACCAGGACTGATCATGGTTCTTTATACACACATTGCCCCATTGCTCGTATAGTTCTGTTGCTCCATGATATACGCCAAGCAACCGAACCACGGGCGCGACGGCTTCCGGATCGGGTTTCTTCCTCCGCAATTACGATCAACACGAACATTCACAGCCAGATGGCTCGCGGCCCTGCATAGAGCATAAGGAATTGACATAGTAGATTCACCTCAAGGTAGACAGTTCCATTAGTCTTGGACGTCTTCGTATCAAAAATCAAGCACATACGACCACAGGGTGTGGAAGACAGGGCTTCCCGTCCGCTCAGCCGTACTTAAGCCACACGCCGGGAGGTTAGTAGTTGGGTGGGTGACCACCAGCGAATCCCTTCTGTTGTATGTTAGTGCTCACCCGTCTCTTTGACACTTTTTGACCCAGTGGGTAAGGCGTTATTATCATCTTATCTTCACCCCTATTCACCTCTCTTCAGTTTATTTAGGGCGCGACCTCTCTAAACTATACTTATTACTCCCACAGCCGACGTAGTCTCGTAGCACAGTCCTGTTGCTAAGAATTACCTCTTAGGTAGATATTAATCTCACTATCTTTTCTATATTAGTATCAGTAACTTTTGGACTCCCGCAATGTATAAAGCGATAATTAGTTAAATTCTATCCTAGTCTTTGGTAATCTACCTGGCTATTTATTCTCTCCATCTACACAAGCTGATTATGTACCTTAACTATAGGTACTATAATAGGATAATCCTCGTCCCCATTCCCTTTAGCCTACCTTCCCGGCCTGGAGATCAAGGCTGACCGTATTTTGTAGAAAAGCGTGAGAGTTCACCCAAGCAAAGAACAGTCGAAACGCCTAGATAAAAAGAAGATAGTAAGTACTGCAGGGCACAGATATAATAGTGTGGTATCATTGCCCACACTACTACAGTAGGTAGATAAGTAGTAATAGTCTACTTTAGTCTACCTGTTAATTTATTTCAAGTTGTTTTCATATTATATTAAACAATCATAAATTTTGTCTGCATTTATTGGAAAATACTTATTACTGAGCTTTACACTCCTTGCCCGTTAATTCTAAGTAACTATTAATCAACCGGGAATCTATCAGAATCTATAGTACAAATAATCACCTGTCAAGTATTTAAGTAGTATAATATATATAATCAGCTTCTAGTATATCTGATTCTTTCTCTTTTAACCCTTTAGCTGTCTATGCCCAAATATGGGTAGTCTACCTGCTGAGTTCGCAGTCTATTTAGGTGTGGATAGATGGGTAGGTGTGATGCCTAGTGGCTGTAAGTATTAACTCTCCCACAGCCCCTGTAATTAAGGCAACGTGCATCGCGGAGTAGATCTTGCTCTAGAACAGAGACCCACCCATGATCTACATCTCCTGCCGCTGCAGAGCTTATAGTATAGCTCGCCTGCCTATCCTTTTAATAATAGATAACGTTCTACTGAAATGATAACAGTCCTGATCAGAATTAGCTCATTATATTAAGAGGCGAGCAGTCAATATAGTCTAGTATTTTTATTCTGCTTTTTATTAATCAAGAAAGAAAAAGTAAGTTAATATTATCTAATTTTGTTATATCGCGTGCGCGGTCATAAAAGCAGAATCCAGCCACCTAGGAATCCGAATTAGTATTAAATCCTAGAGATAATCTTCTAGTATTCAGAAAATCCCACTACTAAATCCTAGAGTGTTCTAGCTCAAATCGGGTTTTATAATAGGTATAGGAACGGAGGTGTTAGTAGAATAAACCTGAAGCTAACAGTTCTGTTCTATCAGAAGGCGAAGGGGCAATACTCTAATTATACTCTTACTTTCAACGCTTACGACCAAACTATTATTAGAAGAAGAGATTGCATGACCTGTTAGATAAATATAAACTAATTTATTAGTAATTAAGAGAAAAACAGCATTTCATAGTTTTGTAATAGTACCAAAGATCATGATTTCCAAAGATATTACCCTAAAAGTCTACTAATAATTTCAGTCTGCAGTATTCACCTGGTATCCTGTATTTGTCCCTGATGGCCTTGAGATGATTGAGCAAGGCTTGGAACTTTTTAATCGGAGTCAGATTTCATCTTGGTTCTATTTGTAGCATAAAACCAAACGCGTTAACTATTTATAAGGCCTTTAATACATTAAATCCCAATCTTCTCCACTACCTTGTTTCCGAGGGGATAAGCTTGGCTGGTACTTTGAACCCCAGAGTTTCAAGCAACTCTCCACAGAAGGCAATGTCCGTACACCATCCAGTGCATTCCCAAAGCGATCGCGCACGATCTCATCAGTGTCATCTACGGTTTGAATCCAGGCACTATCCGGCGGAATGAACCCGCCATCTCCACCTTCAACAACCCACCGCCTCATGGCCTCAAACACAGCATGATAAACGAACGGATTCGCAAAGGTGCTCCACCTTATCTCTTCCTCTTCACCTCCTGCACCAGATACCCTCTCCTGGGATGGCCTCTCTCCCCATCGCACCTGATCAACCGCAGAGAAATAGCTCGAATCGCGATGGCCCATCCCCGCCACCTCATACAGGCGGTACCCCTCACTCTGCGGCCTCCGATACGCCGTCCGCCGCCAATGCATCTGTCTACTCACCCTACAGGGATACCGCACGGACAAGAATTCTAATTCCCCCAGCAGCTCAATAATCTTCCCCCCAGTCTCGCAGTCCGGCAAAGGCGTCGTCCCGCCTGACTGACACAGCAAGAACCCATCAAACGGAGGCATCTCACCATCCGGCAGCCTTAAATGGCCGGAATGCGTGATAAACCGCCGAGTAAGGCCCCCAGTCTGCGAGAGGCCGGCGAGCACGACCCACCGCGCCGTCAAGCCGCCCAGCAGTCCCGCGCGGAGGGCGTACGACGCCGCGGACAGAATCTCGGGGGACTGAGTCGTGGCGGGCCACTATTTCACTTTGAGAGTGTCGTATGCTTGCTATAGTTCCTCTTTAGACATAGGTTCTTCCTCCCTCCCGTCCTCGACAGGAATATTGAGAACTCGTCGCTGGTCGGTACAGGCGTGAAATCCATGGCTGCATAGCGGTTCGGGTCGATGTTCTTGATCTTCCCGATAGCGGAGGGGGCTTGCGAGTCGACTTCGAGCCAGGCGTGGTCTGTTCCCCCCATTGCAATGTAGGCTGTGTTAGACACATTTCCCTCGAGTTGATCTCGTCGATCCGGGTTGCTTTCGCGTGATCAGAATGAAGGATAGGGAGGCGACTTACCATTGCGTATAACCCACCGATTTACATGCCGCCAGATACTCGTCCCGCCCCACAGGTGCGAGGGCTCGGCGACCACGAACCCCGAGAACTGGGCGGGGTCTGCGGGCCGCCGGAGTAGCAGGCGCGTGCAGTATGAGTGGCCCTGCGCGGTGCCGGAGATCAGGTACTCCTGGCTGATGAAGTCGTATTCTGGGAGGAGGTCGATATGGTAGGGTTCCAGGAGGATTATCGGGTGGGAGGGGTCGGTCTCCGGGACGAAGGTCACGGTTGGTTCGGGGATGGCGAAGGTTTTGGGTGAATTAGGGGATTCTTTGTTGTTCATCTTGTTGACACTATTCTTGCTTCTTAGATCTTCTTTCTGGTTGTCTGTTTTGCTGTTTTTGTAGAGTCGACTTGTTGAGAACAATGATGTATGACTGTGGTCGGCAAGTACAGTACAGGGCGTTGTGTTACTTACTCGTGCTTTGATCTCCAATTACGATTTCGAGGCAAGAATAGCGATAGGAGGTCAGATTCACTCTTTTATTAGCTCCACTGAGAACCCTGTCCAGCATTCCACATTTGTACTCGTTCCTCGACAATCCTACTTGGAGCTCCCGCAGCCCCCTATCAAAGCAAGCATTCAGTCGATACGTGTCCGGTCAGCCCCCGCAGGCTTGCAGATCCCGATCCCCTACTCACTCGAGCCTCTTCCCCGAAACAAGTTTGTGTTGGACAAGGCAGGAACACAGGGGCGAAACAGATAAGCAACGTCGTTGGTCGCCATCTCACTAGCGCGTGAACTGCAGTCAAACTGGCATCAATCACACTCCAGCCATACACGCTAGTCTTAGCTGAGACACACCTGCAGAAAAAAGAGATCCGAGTGGCTGCTCGGCGTAGGAGCTGCGAAGCGATGTCAGCGCTAGCCTCAAGCCCCAAAGGTAGGCGGGGTAATCTGATCCAGGTGAAGCAAAAACTTCCAAGTTGCAAATCGGAAGTTCCTAAGTGTCCAGAGATTGACCATACCGTTCATAGGTACTCCGTAACTTTCCCCGATTCCATGCTCTTCTAGTTACTGGTTCCATTGAGGGAGATCCCGATTGCCAATCGCCCACGGACCGAACCCTAAATACTGAGCATACCATACGACATTATCCGCAACGTCTCCTATGGAATTGTCTAGACTAAGACAGGTCACGACGGTCGGCTCTAAGAAAGCGACCAGTGCCCTGGTGGTGGGGCGGCCAGGTAACCTAGAGCCAAGCCATCGTCTTTCGGGTTTCTATTCACCTGCTCAAGAAAGGCGGCATATGATACTCAGGGGGTGGCTCCAGTCGATTTATGATTCGGCTTGTCGCCCGATCGGCCATATTTGGCCTACATGCGAGTGGCCTTGACGTCTCAAATCAAACTACCTCTTCCCTATGCTATTTCTTCTCGGGATGAATGATATCGATAGTCCAATCACAATTACTTCTGAGGAGGCTGTTTCATCGGCACGTTGTTTTACTCTATGTGATGACGCCTCCGAGAGAGGTGGAAGATGCTTGGATTCTGACTACGTCAGGCTAACTGCGAGGAACTAGCTAAGGCCACTGGGGTGGGCGGTGAGCGAGCAGCCTCAGGCAAGGCCCCAGGCCGCCGTCACTATATACTATAAACATTTTAGACTCCATGAATGTAAATATTCCACGTTATTTGCCCGAGAAAAGCTGGTATATATCGGGCTGAAGTTCATATAGTAAGTGATGACATGAAATATATGGTTCGATGGGTCTACTAGATCTTTTGGCACTATCTTGACTTTTGCAATTTGAGCAGGAGTCTTCCAATTGGTCGTGTACCTGCAGTGCCACGCCCTCCACGTGGGCAACCCGCACTGTGGCGAACAAGGAGGTAACCCAATGATTAAGTGTGAACCACGCATAGACAATAATATTCCTTCAAATCCCAACACATATCCTCCCACTCCGCCTGTACAGTACCTGAACAACAAATGTATTAACCCGGGGAGCCAGTGAAGAAGGGCGTCCTCAGTGATCCGATTGATTCAACTATGACCTCCATCATCTGCAGTATTCATCAAGATCTAGCACTCTAGCATCGTCCAAAATTGCACCAGCCTCGGGTTGCTCATTACTTTATAGGATATAACTAGCTCTCCCTATGACCTATGATAAGGGAAACCCAAGTAGTTCATGTGATAGATGGAAGATCTTATGGTCTCAAATACAATACTAGGCATCTATAGATATTTGTTCTCAATTCATAGCGCGATTTAGATTGAACAAGTATGGATTCGACCATAATTCAAAGATATAAAGGTGATAATCCCCCGGACCTAATCTGACTGTTGTTCGTTTCTGCCCGCAGCTGACGGCCGTTGGCGGAACGGACCAGAGACGAAATGGGGCGTTGAGCTCCGCCCGACCCACCGCCACTCCGGTAGAAAGTCATCTGCTGCTACGTCAGCTTTGAGTTTGCACGGCCACAGATTAGGAACTTGTGACGAAAATACAGAGGGTATGGAAAACAAAGCTCCTCGCCAAGAATAAAGAACTTACTCATCACCATTTCCGACGCGTTAGCCTTCAGCTGGCGAATCCATTCACCCAGCGGAATTTGCGCGTGGTCGGCGTCGAAGGCGACAGCCCTAGCATGGCATGTCTGACGTGATCTCCCACTCCGCATCCACAGGGGATCGCTCACGTCGATCGGATGGCCGCGGAATAAGAGGTTACCCATGTAGAGGTAACGGAGCGAGGGCAGATCATCATAGAGGTTCGCCCAGACCGTCTGCCACCGGTGCACGATCTCTGCCCTGTAGTTGACTTGCCATTGTTTTCTGTCGGCACGAGAGGCACGGGGATTCCAGGGCGAGGCGGTCTGGATGGACTCGGCTAGGCTTATTGAGGATAGGCTGAGACGCTGGAGAGTGGTCGTCGCAGAGCGGAGGAACGCTCGAAGGTCGTCCCGCGTGGTATCAAGATCGCGGAGTTCCACCTCCACCAGCCGTGTAAAGTAGACGCGCTGGGCGAGTTGGGAGAACAGTTGCGGCTTGAGGTGCTTTTCGGGGGTGCAGGAGAGTGAGAAGGTGAGGGTCCGCAAGCCGGGAGCGGCGGTCACCACCATCTCCAGTATACCCCGCAGACGATCTCCGTGTTCGTCCCTTGCGGGCACTTTTCCCGTGCTACAGAGGCACAGATGAAGATTCTCGAGAGTCTGGAGAAGCTGTAGGAATTGCTGATACTGCGGTTTTGTCGTTAATGTTATGAGATCCTGCGCCGCTACACCGCAGTGGTGACGATCGCACGTCTCGAGTCTCTGCAGCTTTTGCTGTGCCGTAACAACCGCATCTATGACTTCCAGAAAAACCCTTGCATGTTTATCTCCCATTGTGGCCTTCGCACGTTCGGAGTAGCCGGATGAACGTACTGTCCTGTGACAGGGTAGCTGATCGCGAAGGTGGCGTACTCCTAAGCACGGGAATTTCATCGGCCTCGACGAATCGAGTAGTACCCACGTTGGACAGGATCGCAGCCCGACCCCTCCCAGATTATTGAAGCAAGCCAGCGACTTCCTAAGAGCACTGGTAAAGGCACCCGTATCCAATACTTGACAATGATCTGCAACCATGGCCTGGTATGCGGTGAAACGGTTGAAGATCTCAGTATCGGTCCACAATCCCTCCGCATAGACCCCCCGAGAAAAGAACGAGTTATTTAGCGCCATAGGTATGGGACCAGGTGGCGAGTATTCTTTATCGAGCGATCCTTCGAATAGGGTGGGAACTATCCAGAGCTCCTTCACCCGTGGTCGCAGATTCTCGTCTGCAGCGAGAGCTGCCAGACGACTCAGACCCTCACTTGTGATCAATACACAAATAGTCTGAAATGATGAGTCCGCAAAGCGTTCCCACGTGCGAAGGAAGAGTGTCTTGCAGGTGAGCCGAAGTGCACACCAATCGATCAGTTCCAAGTGTCCACAAATTTGGATGATGAGCTCAGAGGGAAGGGTAGCGAAAGACATTCTGATTATTATGAAAGGCAGTGGCAGTATGTCGGATGATGAAAGGACAAGAAGTCACACAGACCGGCACTACCGAGGGAAGCAAGCCAGAGTTACTAAGTACCGTAACTTACTACCCAGTAATTGACTAGTGCCCAGTGTAGGAGCCGGCGATGGTCGGGGAATCAAAGGGTGGATCCGAATCTCACTAGTAGTTAGTGCTAAGTATATACACCAACCTCTTAGCCCTAGGTGATGCGTCACCGCAGTCCTTCCGAAATTCGAAGCCCCTCAGGAGAGCCACCACCTCAATACTCAAAAATTCCAAGGCAATCCCTGACGGCAAAGCCTTGGTAGATGAGGTTGAAAGTGGCCTCCACCGTCGCCTTGCCGCAGAGATCGTCCGGGATTTTCTGTCCGCTTTTCGTCACTCCGATCTATCTGCGGTCATATTGTCAGTTCTCACGCACTTCGGGCCTGCGAACATAGGATGGTAGGAATGAGGGCCCGGGGAGGCCTACGAGCCCGACTATCTCAGCACTTTATTACGCTCGTAGATCTGGACCTCCATGTTGGGCAGTTTGTCACGGTATGGGTTAGCTGCCTTGGGTTATCTAGAGGGAAGGGGCTATGCACTTGTTCAGGTATGCAGCCACAGCCGTGCCCGCGAGCCCGGCTCCCGCAACAGCCACGCGGAGCTTCTTCTCCTCTGGCTGGGTGACATGAGCCATCTTTCTAAGTTTAACTGCGTGGTAACAAGCGGAGGTGAGTGGGCGGCTCTAGACGAAGCGAAAGACAAACGTTCAATCTTGGGTGTACCTGGTTATCAATTAGTCGCACTTATTTGGATATGGGGGTTCAATCGAGGTTAAATACCTCCTGCCCTACGAGATGCATTCAAGGTCGGAGCATTTCTCGGCTTTTGTAAAGGACAATCCACAATCCACGATTAATCCCAGCATTACTGCTTCTAGTTAATTGTTGGTCTAGCTTCTCCGCTAGCCCTATTTGCTTCCCGATTCGATCGCAGTCAGCAGGCTACAGTGGTCATCTCGCAGTATTCGCCCTAGGCCGAGCATGATCCGGCACACACTGTTCAGGCACGAGAGAAGGAACGGAAATGACGATAAGGCGACTGCATCATTCTTGTATCTTACAGCCTGCTGTAGTAAGTTTCAACGGCTCTTTTCTTTCATACCACCAGCACATTCACTGAGTGCGGGGCACTCAACAGAGGGAAACGTAGCGGAAATGTCATGTTGTCCCCGGCCGGCTCCCGCGGGGTCCGCGGGGGCCCGTTTCCGATCTTGCCCCGACCCGCGTTTTGCCAATAACCACGCATTGTGAATTGTAGATATTGTTTGGAGGATATTTCACGGGATCGGACATGCAGACTACGCCTTTGAAGTAATGTATACCGTACCTCTGATTCCACAGTTGACGAGGCCTTTGCGATCCGACTTGGGAAGGCAGTTGAATTGATGCAGGTAGCCCGGTACCATTGCGATACAATATATGTACTGTCTTAATAGTGCGCTACGCACAGCATCATTTGTAACCGCACAAGGCGAGACGAAGACGCTGGATCAGCCCTCAGTAACAAAGGACCGTCTACAGTTAACAAAGCACCCTAGAGATTGCTGCGCAATTCACGAAGGGGAAAGTGTATTATGGAAGGAATGAAGCTGGGCAGTCCGTATGTCTGCTATACAAATCTCGATTTACATAGATTGGGCGGTTGTTTTACCGTCACAGAAAAGCGGACTTGTACCCAGACAATGCGAACTCCAAGTTCAAACAATCCATAGCTGTGCATAGCCCTGAAATCCACATTGTGTAACCATCGGGGGGTAACCCCGTGCGGTTGGAAGTGTCGCAAGCGGGTTTGATCCCCAACATCCTCCTGTCCACGGCAGGAGCCGGATGACCTTGCCCGCAACTCTATGGAAGGATTGACGAACAAGCGGAGAAAAGGCTGGGGATGGGGTGCCTTTCGATATTGTATTTATCCCGACAATACCGCGGGAAGTGCGGAAGACCAAGCACAACATCCCAAGCAGCGTCACCCATTCTTACCTGGACTTCTCATACACCCTTACACTCAGCATGGCTTCATCTTCTTTACAGCGGTTCTTCGATGCGGTTGCCACCCTGATCGGAGAAGAGAACATCTCCCGCACTCCCGGCCATGGCGCACTGCAAGGCCCGCATGGGCAACACTCGTATGCGGATCCTTTTGCCCTGCATGACAAACATGATCCCATCGGTGCACTCCGTCCAAAGCAGGTCCCCGAGGTTCAGGAGATCTTGCGGCTGGCCAATGCCCACCGTGTTCACTTGTGGACGGTTTCACGGGGCAAGAATCTAGGGTGAGAACCCGCTTCCTTCGATTTACGCTCTTCTGACTCCGAATGCTTTCGGCTTACTGGGCTTTCAGGTACGGAGGCGCTTTTCCCGGTCAAAAAAGGCTGCGTAGTCCTGGATCTTCACCACATGAACCGAATCATCGAGATTAACGAGGAGTCCGCCTATACGATTGTGGAACCCGGCGTCTCGTTCTTTGATCTTTACCATGAGATCAAGAAGCGAGGGTTGAACTTGTGGCCTTCTGTCCCGGCCATTGGTTGGGGGTCTGTTCTCGGGAATACACTTGATCGTGGGTTCGGCTACACGCCGCAAGGGGAGCATTCGCAATTGCAATGTGGGATGGAGGTGGTCCTGCCGACTGGCGAGCTCATCCGAACGGGAATGGGGGCGATGAAAGATAGCGCTCTGTTTCCGCTCTTCAAGGAGTAAGCCGGTGTAATATTTTGGTGGAGTTGGCTCGGATGGCTGACCATTTTGCAGTGGCTATGGCCCCAGTATGGACGTCCTGTTTTATCAGTCAAATCTGGGTATGTCTACGAGCCCCTCGAAGGGACATGAACGACGCCGTTGGTAGGTGCATTGCATGGGAACCTTGAAGCTGACGCGTTCACCGTTTCCACGATAGGAGTCGTTACCAAGATCGGCATGCATATTACCCCGGCCCCGGAGGCCTACGCCACCGTCGAAGTCAGCATCCCACAGGAATCTGATTTGGTTCCGCTGGTGGGCAGTTTGTCGGATCTCATGCGCCGCTCGGTGATCCTAAACTCCCCGTCGATCGCCAATATCTTCCGCATTGCGCTTACCTCGCAGAATCCGGAGGTGCTCGCAGAGATGAAGAAGTACATTAACCCCGGGAGTTGCGTCCCATACAGTGCACTGGAGGAGATCCGCACGAGACAGGGGTGGGGATTCTGGAAAGCCTATTTCTCCTTGTACCCACCGGTGGAAGTGCTGCCGGGGCTGCTGAAGACGATCCAGCGAGCGGCTTGATGTGTACTCAAACAGCTTGATGTGTACTCAACAGCTTGATGAAGCCGAAAGCTCAATCGCTCAATTACACTGAACTAATTTCTTTTTGATAAATAGAACCCTATAAAATTTAGGTGTTTGAGAGAAATAGTTCTCCTCCCTGAGGCTGGTGGCCATCGGACATATAATACAACGGACTCTACTCCGACTTCAACATTTCTGAAGTACCATTCCCTTCATACTTATTAATGTCTTGTTGACCCGCACAGACCCCAACCGCCTTCTGGCCACGTTCAAGCCACGCACCGGGAGATTAGTAGTTGGGTGGGTGACCACTAGCGAATCCTTCTGTTGTATGTTTTTTTTGTCGCTGCTGATTCGCTTCAGTAGAGGTATACCTTGAAATGTAGCAAACGAGGATGGTTCGTCACACTGAGTTGGGTGAAATCGCCAATCCCCTAGCCAGACATCAGAAACGACAGATAAGGTGTTTCCCACTCTTTTACAAGTACCCACTATTGCTGGATTCATTGTAATGTACCAGAAATATCTGTCGTACTAGCTGAGCAGGATAACGATCATGTGCTGTCAAATACCTTGACAACAACTAATACTAATTTATTCAGAGCAGTAACTATTTAGATCTCTGAGATATGGGAACCTCACATAGTACCTGATCGAAGCCGAAGATGAAATGCTGATAAACTAACTGTAGTGATGTAGGGTATATCATTCGCAAGTTCCACACAAACCCTAAACAAAAGGGTGATGAACCATGACAGGCATGATGAGCTTTCTCAATGTATACCTTACACTACAATATATAGCAGAAATTACAATATACTGTAAATCAGGGGAACCCATTATTGGATATCCCCTCTGAGAATGTTTTTCACGGTCACAGACATGATACAATATAACAACATGATGTTCGTGACTTCCCAGCTTATATACAATCTGAATCAAGACCTCTCCCAAGCCCGAATCGCACATTTACAGCGCCGCCTTCGCCAAGTTGTTCATAAAGGTAGCATCCTTGAACGGCACCGTCGCCTTGCCAAAGTCCGCGCTCTCCAATCCCTGCCGAGCCGCCACGGGCAACGAATCCCACGCGACGAGGGCCACATCCCGGCCCAGGGTCTCGGTGAACTGCAACTCATGGTTGGTGGGGAAGTTGGTGAAGTACTCAACCTTGGGACGGCCTCCCTGCTGCGGGGGAGTGTGGGTTTTCTTGTATTTTCCATGGCCGGAAGCGGCGCCTCCGAGCAGGGTCGGGTTGGCGTTGCTGGGGTTGTTGACCCAGATCACCACGTTCTCCCAGTCGTGGCGGTGGGCGCCCGTCGAGACACCGCTGGACGGCATGTCCTTGGGCATGTACCAGGCGTACATGATGCCGTAGCGGCCGTTGTACCAGCCTCCACGCACGTAGGTCTGCCCGCGGGATTGGTCGCGGCAACCGCCGGTAGCGCTGCCGGTGTCTTGCAGGCCTCCGCTGTATTTCTATTAAGTGGGATTGTTCGGTGATGTGACCAGGGGAAATGGAAGGAAAAGCTGACCTGGTGTCGCCGTTGGCAGCGACAGCTGGGTAGGACTGGCAGCCGTGCGCGATGTGCAGGTAGGGCTGGAATTTCTTGAAGGTGTTGCCGATGGCGTCGTTGGGGACGGTCTCGGGGAAGGGAGCGATGCTGTCGTGAGGGACGACGGCGCGCTTTTCCACCGGGGAGGCCTGCGTTGCCGCAAGGGTGGTGAGGATAGCGAGCAGGGTCTTGGGAAGCATTGTGCTAGGAGTAGAGTAGAGTTTTGATTGAAGGTTGTGCTGTGTTGTACTGGCAGTTTGTGGGATAGAGAGAGCTATGCAAGCCGGACTTGAGTAGCCTTATATACCTCTGCCATTGAAGTCGCATCTTCGCCATGGATACCCTCAACCAACGAAATGCATCAGCTAATCACTCCATCAATCCAGCCAAGGTCGTTTACTCCGCAAAATGACAAAGTTGATACTATTGCAGCAGTGTAACCCTCATGCGGTACATAGATCGAATGATTGCCAAGATAGCACAGCCAACAGGCCCGCAGGGTCCCTGAAACGATCGAACTGCCCTGAGTGGAGGAGTTCCAATCCCCAATCTGTTAAGGTTCAACGGGTCCGCTGGGGACCCTGAAGTGTTGTGTGCATGCGATTGGATCGGTTTCGCAGCTCCACCTGCCAAGCATTCCTTCGGTAGCCGGAAATTCATCGTCGCAATCCTGGGATCGACATTCTCTCCTTACTTATAGTTCGGACCAAGACAGACATTGAGCCCTTGGCTCCATGCACCAGGGGTAACCTGACCCTCGTGGCTTCTGCAGAACCTGATCAGGCTCCTCTTTTCAGTGCCCACCATGGGTGCCTGAACCTGCTTGATCACAGGAGGGTGGATCACCCTGGGATGCCAGACTCGGCAATCGATGAAGGTTTGAAACCCTAGAGGAACCAAATTTCGTGCCAACCCCATCTTTGGTGGAGATGGATCACAGGCACCAAAAATATTCATATTCGAACCTCACACAAATCAGCCTCGATCGAATTGAACGTTTGCTTCGCGACGTCACTACTGCCTATCTAGCCACAGTGCATACTAGTCCTGTAATACTTCTGACAGCCTGTTAAGTTCATATTACTAGTGATCCAGAATTAAGATACTCTCTCCTGTACCCACAATTTGTGTAAACCTTCTGGCATGCATATATATATCTCTTTGGCTACAGAATAAAAACATAAGGTACTTTTGTCACTTCTACAATTACCTTACCCACTCAAACCGAGGCTGTGTCTCAACTACCCTTATTTCCGGGTAATACGTTCAGTTATACTGCATGCGAACTAAGCAAACACTTTATAGCAGCAGTTACGAGGGTCTGCGTCACCAGGCACCAGCTTACCAGGACTTCCTTCTGCGAAGCCTAATAATATTCGCAAGTAGAGTAGACCTTGATTTCCTTGCATTCTCTGCTTATGTACCTTGGTATAAATGCTGCCATCATTATGGTAGGGATGCTGGCATGTCCTATCGGCGTAAGAAGCAGGGTAGGAGTAAATAAGACTTGCACCAGACAGGAAGGCAGTGTACTTAGATTAGAGGCATGATCACTTCACTACATACACTAAGATTGACTAATCACCTCTCCTGAGGAGTGAATGAGGACTTCATCTGTCTACATATAATCAAACATAGTGGTATCCTGCTTCAAGCGATTTATAAGTTCATTTATTCTCCAACTCCTCAAGCCATGTCCACCAGTTCTGAATTTCGCAGTTTGTGGAATGCTTCTTCCATGCTCAAGCATGGAGTCAGCTACCACCTGCGCAGCCCTGTTACTGCCATGAACTTTGACTTCACACCTCTTTGCGAAGACCATTCTCTGTCCTTATTTACTACCTTCCGCACTTTTCTCAGAATTACTATCACATCGCGTAGGATGTCTGTGCCGTCAAGCATATGAGGAGCATCTTACCGCGGCTTTTTGCATGAGAGCAAGTCAATATCCTTGGCACATTAGCTGCAATTCAATTAACATTGTTGCTTCTCGACATCTTGAGCCCTTTGACACGCACTAGCATTACTATTCCACAGTCGATGATAGCATTCATTGCCAGTGAGACCTCTGCCTGCTCTCTCAGCTCGAGAAGCAGCTTGATGACTTCTGAGTTCTCGGGTCTGACGGGTGCAGTGGTTCGAGCCCTAATAAGTCGCATAGTATCGTACCATGGCCGGTTACCCTAGTTTCAAATCTCTTCGCATATGAGAAAGCCCTTATCACGATGCCACACTCTGACTAGCAGTAGGGGATATTACTACCAGGGCGAAGTAGCCTAGCTGCTTTGAAAACAAACTGCGTCTCTAGCATTTGATGGTGAGAGGTATACCGCATTCGACGCTGTCTTTGACAGCACCGACCGGCCCAAGCGCGTCATTCGTCTCCGATTTAGTGCTGACGAGTGCCGACTACTAGTGCTGACATCCCCATTTGCATTGGTCAAGTCTTCACAGGCTAGCCGAGCCTTCCACTAAGAAGCAAAATCGCTACATGATGGCCCACATCAGCACCAACGATTTCAATGCAAGGCTATCGACTTCAGCCAAGTGTCATCGGTAGACGGTAGTTGGTTCGGTCGATTTCAGCGTCACTTGATAAAACGAGTTCCATGACGACTCAAAAAACGACGGCCAAAGTCCTATGACACACTCAGCCCAAGAGAGAAACAATACTTCCATTTCTAGTATGCTCATCAGGATACGGAGACATTCGTGGTTTCTGATGTAACAAAGCTCCCCAGATTCCTGTCCTTGTCAGGTGTGAATAGATGCAAGCCTCGCTGGGTGAGGCAGAACTTTGTCTATGCTCCCGTAGTCTTAGTGCTGCATATTTATTCGTCTTCCTGTACTGCCGTCCGTGCCCGACATCTCAATCAATCCCGAATACTAGAGGATCTACCTGCCAATAGAAGACAGAGGGCCTCAGATTCATGATTGGAAAGCTACGAGTCATCTTTTACTTAATGCTTTAGTGTATGTATGGCCTGACTCAGCGAACAGCCAACTAACCGACCGGCAAGTCAAAGCCAGACAGCCCAACTGTCAATCCAGGCCAGGTTCGGAAGTTATAAGTAGGGGATTCTCACCCACCCTCCGCGTTCCTTGCATCTGAGGCGTTCCTATCTTGATACAGTCTTTTGCCCCCTCCCACCAGTTGTGCGCACATTACAGTACGGTTTTATTTCCGCAATCACCCCCGTGAGACTAACAGCCCTAATGCTAGACACCAGGACAACCACCATGACGGCCTCTCCTAATCCAATTCCTGCCTATCTCTTCGGCGTTCTGAGTCTCGCTCTCGGCATCAACGCGATAATTCGTCCAGCAGCAGAATACCCGCGCTTTGGACTGCCATTCGAAACAGCACAATCGGATGCGTCTCACAGCGATGCCTCCGTCTCCCCGCTTATGTATCTGAAGGGCACCCGGGAGCTGAGCTATGGTCTGCTGGTTATAGTACTACAATATCAAGGCCAGCATAGCGCGATCACAACACTTGCCGTAGTTATGGCTTCGGTGGCGCTGGCAGACGGATTTGTGGTCTGGTTTTGCGGGGGACGCGAGCGGAGACAGAAGGCTTGCGGACATTGGGGCACATTTGTTGGGTTAGGCGCGTGGGCTTGGTATCGAGGTTCAGCGTAATGACTGATGTGGAGGTATGGTTTAGAAGAAGGCGTGTCCGAGAAGATGGTGCTGTTCAGTTGACTAGGCTCGTCTACAAGCTGTCACGGCAGAGGAGTTGGCTGGGATCATCGTCGATGAGTTTTTTTTTTGGCTGTGCCCCCAATCATAAAAAAGCCTGTTTTGCATTGATAAGACAGCAACGCCGGGCTGGGTGCATTTTACTCGAATGAAGCGAACGAGGGATTTCTGGCTCGCCCCTTCTACATAACAAGCAAATAGAGCGACGTGAAGGGAACTTGTTAGGTTGATTCATTCAGGGTGCCTTGAATACAGATATCTGAGTCAATTTAGAAAAGAAGAAAACGGGAAAATGTAGCCCACCAGGCTCTGAGATCACTGGGATAAGTTCGACTAGGACAGGAGTCGTCATTCCAACCTCTTCCAGCTTTGGTTGCGCGCAAACTGAGAACGAAAGGGAGAGACAATTGTGGAAAATATTGAGAGAAAATCATAAAGAGACTTCGATGATCGTCTCAGACAAACAGAGTCGCCGGAAGGGAAGCAATCGACGTTGTGAAATTCAGGCGTCCCGAATGCCAGAGACCCTAAGCTTCGAAGTCAAATGAAGAACCTGAGCTCTTTTCAGAGTAAGACAGCCGAAAGCGTTTACAGGTGGAGATCCTGACAGCGAAGAGCCACTAGTACCAATTGCATATATGTCTCTTTATTGAATCGTGCACAGTCACCATTATCAACCATTATCGGAAATTGTCGGTGTGCTTGCTCCACATGCTCAGGCAAGCCCAGGCAGACAGCATCATTAGACAATAGCCACCGCACGAATCTTGGAGCTCTACGGTCGGTCGACGCGGAAAAGAAAACGAGACTCGGGACAAGATCTGTTGATGGCATACCGCAACACGCTGGCTCGGCTGAGGGAGACTTTGCACAGATAGTCAAGTTTACAAGGGAAGTCTCCACGCCGAGCCCTTCATTGACACTACTTGCTACGGGGTGAGTGATTTCGATTCAGGAACAATGACAGCCGCGTGTGACAAAAGGTCCACAGGCTCCAACGAGGTTTATTCTCGGGTCTGATGACTCCTTTCGTCTGAAACTCCACTCAATCAAGCAAATGGAAAAACACACCGCAAAACAAATACTGGCAAACTCAAACAGAGACCCGGGCCTTTGCTTCAGACCAAGCTTGAGCGAGACAGCTGTCTAGCTAAAATCAAAAGGAACACCGGCCAAGTATCACAGCTACCACCATGCAGTGGGTCCCCAAGCCCTCTCTCTGTTCCTAACATTGCCCTTGTACGTAGGAGACCACGCGAGCCAGAGACGATTTCCCACTTCCAAGCTCACCCTTGCCTTCCAAGTTTGATTCAACCGTTGATCGTACTTCTTCCACAATTTCGGCAGAAACTCCACATCGTGCGCACAATACCGAATGATGTCGGCTGAGAGCGGCCGAGCGTTGAAGACCTCGTACGAGCCCCCATGCTCCGGGGCAAAAAGCTTCAATCCTTTCTCCTTGACCGCTTTGCAGCTCGCTCGCTCCTCGATTGTTAGAGGAAGATCAGTGTCGATACACTTCGCCAAGCCCTTCAGCCATTTCTTCCAACCGGGGCGCGAGGCAAGCTCCATCAATTGAACGTCATGAACGCCTCGGAGCTCAATGTGGTAGAGATTGCAGAGCGCATCCGAGTCATTGCGGACATCGAAAAAGACCTTGGGGATATCGGGCGACTCGAGCACGGATTGAAGGCTTATCCCAGCTCTCGTTTTCCGGGAAAATGCCTGGCCTCTGAGGGTATAGACGTCGACGAGATATGTCTTGTTCGTGGGCAGAACGAAGATCTGCAGAATGGAGATAGTCCCGTATCGGCAGAGGTCAACGCCCTCGAGGTCGACATATAAGGATGGGGGATTCGACGGCAAGTTCGTCAGAGTTCCCACCATCTTAACTAGCTTCTTGCAGGTATCAATTAAGACTGGCGAAGATTTTTCTTTCAGGGTAACGTTCCGCAAGGATGCAGTCAATGCTGCCAGGTCATTCGCATTGGCTCCGGTGCTGGATTTGCGCGGTGGGTTAAATGTAACCGGTCCCTTCGCGCTTTCTCCCTCATTTGTGCTTGCGGTGATTTCTGCTTGCGAGAGAATCGTTGTTAATTAGCTTCTGCTAGTATATAGATGCGGGGCGACTCACTTGTGGTAGACATCTTGACTTGGAGAGCGTACAGAAAGAACAAAAAATAATGTCAAGTATGGTCTTGTCCTGCTATGCAGAATGGTTTAGAGGCAGGGAATAGTATTTTTGTCTAGCAAAGATCATTTGAGTCATACGGAACACAGTACCGCTCGAGACAGCCTGTTTGATATCATTTCGTAAGTTCCAGCGCCGCTGAATCGCATGCATTGCCTCATACTGATGATTTGAAGCGGAGGATGTCTGTACTTCAATCGTCATCATTCTCCCATTACCCGGGATTTCTCAATCCGATTGACGCATTTCTATCACGCAGCCACTTTGTTTCACGCAAAAACCAAAATGCTCAGGAGGACGATACATGCATATTTATCGCCTTTGCAAAAGTCCGATGATTGCAGCCCAGATTCCGTATCCGGTCAAGCTCCGTACCTGCGTGCACTCCGACAAGCACTCTCTAGGGCTTGTCGGAGCACGTGGCGCGTCTGCGTCTGCGGCAAATAGGAATCAAGCATACAATCAAGGAGGAAGCGAAGGACTTCAACTAGCACATCATCGTAGAACGAAAAAGAAGATTTGTATTATACCCATCCCGTAGCGACACACCGTCATCTAGTTCCGGGAAATGCCACTCGAAAAGAAGAGGATGTTGACACCTTCGGGTTACGGCATTGCCCCGTCGTTATATGCGGTCAATGCTGATTATCATACGATACTTACTCCTCACAGGAGGCAATGGCACAAACAAGAAGCGCATTATGGGCTGGGGGAAAGGGGAGCCCGGCAGAGGGCAGTAGTGCATGCTGTGGAACACGCGTGTGCTAGCGCAGACTGCGCCGATGACTTCGCCGCACCGACTGATGGATCTACTATTTGCCTGGAATCATCGTCCTCATCCAGAAGAATAGCTCGAACAGGAAGTGGGCTCCAGATGTAGCCGGATAGTATGCCCATTGTGCTTCTGCGCCATCTAGAAGAAACATTACGAGCGTGTGAGGCCGCTTTATGCCTGCGGCCTATGGGTAAAATAATTGACATAGATTTCAGGGCTGGAGGACTGGAGTCAACGATAACACATGAACCTCGCGATTAACATCGGAGTCAGCTTGCGAGTGGAAGACAGGTTCCATCTTCAGATCAGACTTCTCCATCAGACATTGTGACAACGCTTGGTCACAGGTCAGAGACACCGGCAAAACATCACCTTGACTCATGAAGAGACACAGCGCATAGAGCAGACCAGAAATGGTCCTCAGCAAACATTACCCCCTACTCCTCCCGCCCATCCCAGCTAAGCCCTGGTGTGATCGGTGACCTCCACCTCAAAATCATAAGCATACCAGCGATCTCCCTCCCACTTCATCAACTTCCCGAATTTGTTATACTCATGGTGGCTGCGCTCCGGCTGGGTCTGCTCGCTGGAGAATTTGCCATTGAACCGGTAGTCCATGCCATGGTTGTTCAGCAGAGTGGATCGATGGCCGACTTTTACGGCGGCCGCGTCCGGGTTGGCGCACAGCTCGTTATACAGGCGATTCGTTGCGTTCTCATATCCAATAAGATCAACCTCCGACCAGTCCTTGGCATGTTTGCCCTCCCAGTGGGCGTGGACATTGGTTTTGTAGTGTTCAATACGGGAGGTCGCCATGATCAGTAGGAGTGGGACGCTTCAGAGGTCTTCCTTCTGCTTGTAGCTATATCAGGGAATTGCGGGTATGTTCCTGAAGGGTAGTGCACTTGTTTGTCCTGGCACAGAGCCGTTTGTATCATTAGACGACCGGGGGAGCAGTTGGTTTTATCGTCCCATGACATCAGGAGGGAGTGGCAAATGGCTGGGTCAGATGATCTGCTGTAAGAGGGGAAGCCGTGACATCTCAGATCTTATATTGGATGTGGTGAATATGAATGGGTACCAACATCTCACATCGAGGCCAATATCAACCGGTACTCGCACAACGATGGGGGACAGAACGGCAGCTGCCGTCATTACTTCCATTCAAGCCAATCAGGTTGTGAATAAGCTCGTAAAGAACCTAAAATCCACAGATCTAGAGTGGTCTGCCAGACACCTGAAGAATACCTGTAAATGGTCTTTCTTTGTCAAACACGAGTCTGCGCTGATTTCGCTTATTCAGGACCCACGTTATCTAGCTATGCTATTACGTATATTGTTGCCGTGCCAGTCCGGCTCGAAGCAGGCCGGCATTTTGACCTTCCAACTGCGCACATACTAGCATTCAGGATCGCTCTAATAGATGTAGATAAATAATGTCGCTGTTTATACACTACATTTGAGTTCTACCCCTTGCAGCGGAACAGAGGTTCGACCCCAGGTGACATGCGGATATCATCCATGCCTGGGGGATTGTAGTGAGATTGCCCTCCTTATAATACCTCACATTGCCTGTATCCTCATGAGTAGACATCTTCATGTCATGCTACAATCATAAACAGTATTGACGGTAGTAAGAGTCTATCAGAAGGATAAAAGCGCACCTCTCTTAAAGAAGGACCCGCTCCGCACATTGAGCTTGTCTCTACTCCGTATACAGTAGGTCTTTTTCCTATTTGTTTTGATTTGAACGTTCTCCCAAATCCTCTCTCCAATCATCGTCGCCGTCGCTCCACTTCTTTCATGCCCAACACGCGAAGCGGCAGGTAGCCCTCGGATTGAGAGACTCTGTATATCTGATATTGTCGGACAAGTCCGTCGCCATCTTGACCGGCTACCAGGAAGTCTTTATAGAAATTGACCCTGTAAAACTGGCGGGCTGTCGACAGCTGTTGGGTGATACCTAATCAGTTCTAAACCTCAAGGCCATAGTTGGACGATTAACAGTGATGTGCAGTATTATTGACTCGCGAGGATGGTGCGCTTTTCACCAGGAATTGTCGGTGGGAAGAATCTTACGGCCGCCGCCAGAATACGAGCCACAAGCGACCGTCATCTTCGACTCTTGCCGCTTGCCTTGGCTTTGGTCCACGAGCTCGATATTTGAAAGTGCAAAGTTCACCACCGAGTTAGGGATCTCTTCCATAGACATCTACTGAGTCTGCCAGAAAATTCTGCCTTGCGGTTGCGTGTCTAAAGGACAATAAGTCGAGGAGGTATTTCCGATCTCTTGGTACAGCAGGTGCCAGCCCCGTTTGAGAGCCAATTTCATGTGAATGATCTCGTGGTACGCCCTGTTCTCGAAAATCAGCTGCTCGAAGTAAAGAAGAGCCCGCTAGGCCCTGAACGCCCAGTGCCAATCTACACGCGTTGATCCACCAATGGTTGGATATGACTTCTTGCTGGTCAGGCATTGCAGAACTTTACGGCACGACAGAGGTGAAGCGAAGCGTTGCTGAACGAGGGTCTCAGCTCGAATTATTAGTTATGCTGCTGGCCCAGCTCCACTTGGATCATCAAGGCATGTGAGAGTGGATCATCCCGTGTGGTTATAAGTGATGGGCTCGGGGTGGTTCCTTATAGCTTATCGACTTTCCGGAGAATATTTTTAGTGGGTATCACTTATCGCTTAACTCAGCTCGTGATGGACAGTACAGTTAATCCGATGTGGCTCGGTAATGATCGGGCCGATGGAGGATTAAATTTGCCCAATCGGCAATTGTGCCCTCCGCCTTGAGGCATCAAGGCATCGACACGCCTTTGCCTCGGTACTTACTGCATTGGGAAGGGCCGACAGCCGTCTCGACCGAATGCTCAACCAACTTGGTGGCCTTTTATAACGCCTTCCCCACTCCCCCCTCTCTGTCCCCCAGATTTCTTCTCACAATATCAGCTCACGATCTCACAATTCCCCAGAGTCTCCTAAGTTTGCAATGCCGTCTCCACCTCCCGATTGGGTCCAGGCTCTTAAGCCGGCCGATCCGCAGGGCTCCTCCTTGCTGCAAGAGGAGCGTGCTCAGTCCAATGTCGCAGTGGACAAGTTGGGCGAGTTGCTGCACACAAAACAAGCTCTCGAACGACAAGACAAAATTCTCTCGATCCTCAAGTCGGAAAAGGTCTTCGACAAGTCCGACAACCACACACTAGGCCGGACCGAGCGCATCCAGCGCTCCCTGGCCAAGGCCAAGCGGCTGCATCAGCTGGCTGAGCAACACCGCTGGTCCGACGCCGAACTCCTCACTGCCAATGATTTGATGTCAGAGCCTACACCGTATGGCTTGCATGCGACCATGTTCCTGGTATGTTGAGAAGGCTTTCCCCCGCTTCCAGGTCGGTGCGAATGCTAATGGGTGGTCTTTCACTTAGGTTACCTTGCGGGAACAAGGCACCCCGGAGCAACACAAGCTCTTCTACGAACCGGCCCGAAACTACAAGATTCTCGGATGCTACGCGCAAACGGAATTGGGTCACGGATCGAATGTCCGCGGGCTTGAGACCACCGCCACCTGGAACCCGGAGGACAAGACGTTTACCATTCACTCGCCCACCTTGACGGCCTCAAAGTGGTGGATCGGCTCGCTGGGACGCACTGCCAATCACGCCGTCGTGATGGCGCAGCTGTACATCAAGGGCAAGAACTACGGTCCTCACCCATTCGTTGTGCAGATTCGCGACATGGAGACGCACCAGCCGCTAGAGAACGTCTACGTGGGCGATATCGGACCGAAATTTGGATACAAGTAAGTGAGGAGTGGGAGGGTATGTGGTAGATGATACTGACTGTGAGCAGCACAATGGACAACGGATTTCTTCTGTTCAACAAGGTCAAAATCCCTCATGTGAACATGCTGGCCCGCTTCTGTCGCGTCGACCAGACAACCAGCGAATACCAGCGCCCGGCTTCTCCTTCCCTGGTTTACGGTACCATGACCTGGGTCCGGTCGAACATTGTCCTCCAGGCGGGCGGAGTCCTTGCCCGGGGTGTGACCATCGCCACCCGGTATTGTGCCGTGCGGAGACAGTTCCAAGATCGCGACGCGAAGAGCCACGAGGGAGAGAACCAGGTGCTGAACTACAAGATGGTGCAGATCCGTCTTCTGCCCTTGCTTGCGTCCATGTATGCCCTGCACTTCACCGGTCGGGGCATGCAGCGACTCTACGAGCAGAACCAGACCCGCATGAAGGCTGCCTCGGAGCCGGGCCAGGACAAGCGCGGGGCCGGACCCGAGCAGCTGCGGGCGGGAGCCGATCTGTTGGCTGATCTCCATGCTACCTCGTGCGGCCTCAAGGCCCTGGCCAGTACGACGGCTGGAGAAGGTCTGGAGGTGTGCCGTCGTGCCTGTGGTGGTCACGGCTACAGCAGCTTCAGCGGCATTGGGCCCTGGTACTCGGATTATCTGCCTACGCTCACGTGGGAAGGCGACAATTACATGCTGACGCAGCAAGTAGCCAGATACGTAAGTGGTACTTCCTTTCAATATGCATGCCAAGACACTCGTGCTAACTCATGCAGCTTCTGAAATCCGCCCGCGCTGTGCTTGCCGGCAAGGGAACTAGCAACGACACCTCGCAGATCCTGCAAACCTACCTCTCGCGTCGCGACAAGGGAGCCTCGTTTGACATTCTCGGCAATGATGCGGACATTGTGGATGCCTTTGCATGGCGTACGGCCCACATGACCTTCGAGGCCCTCAAGCACCGTGACGTGGAGAAGCGCTCGTGGAACAGCCTCCTGGTTGATTTCTGGCGCCTGTCGACGGCGCACTCACAGTACCTGGCGGTCAAGAACTTCTACGAGGCTGTCAACTCGCAGGAGGTGACATCGGCGGTGGATGAGGCGACGACGGAGGTGCTGCAGAAGCTGTTCCGGTTGTATGCCCTGCACACCCTGGAGCGAGAAGCGTCGGAATTCTTCTCGTCGAGCGCGGTGACGGTGCGGCAGATCGGGCTGGCGCGTGAGAACGCGGTGATGAAGCTTCTGGACGAGATCCGGCCTCACGCGGTGCGGTTGGTGGATGCCTGGCAGATTCCGGACTGGCAGCTGGACAGCAGTCTGGGCAAGTATGACGGCGACGTTTATCCTGATTTGTTCCGCCGGGCCAGCCAGAACCCGGTCAACGATCTGGTCTTCGATCCTTACCCCTGGAATGCGGCGGTGCTCAAGAACAGCCCCCCGAAGAGCAAGCTATAGTCTTTGCTATAGATCTAGATGTCTAGACTAGAGGATAGAACGTGTAGAACGGGATAGAATCGGGTAGAGACTAATCAGTATAATTCTTTCATCATACATACACTCCTCATTGATTTGAATCACCATCAATAGTTATCATCCAGACTGCATCGGAAGTACATATGTAAGGGAGAGATCGGCCGGCCTCGGGTAAAAGGAGAATGCGGGGGAGGACAGCACATGCAAGGGGGAGGGAGTGACTTGGCTTGCGTTGTCTCATCTCTTCGCTTCTTCTTCTCTCGACTTCACCTCTCCTTTGCCATCCATCATCGTTCCCATTCCAAACAAGCATTCTCAGCATCTCACAATGACTGCCCATTCCTTCCCCCGGAAGCTTTGGGAGCATTCCCACCCCGAGTCCACCAGCATGGGCCGCTTCCACCGAGCCTGGGAGCAAGAACTGGGCCGGTCAATGCCAGTGGGTTTGCTTACACAGGTCGAAACACCTGATCAGCTAATGCTCGCTTCCAGACCTTTCACGACCTCTACCATCATTCCATCACCCATCGCGCCGCATTCTGGGACTTCTGTTGGCGATACTTCAACATCCTGCACCAAGGCACCTACACCTCTGTCGTCGACGAGTCCGCCCGGATCGATACCATTCCGCATTGGTTCCAAGGCATCCAACTCAATTATGCCGAGAACATCCTCTTCTCCGGTTATGGGTCGGTCGCCAGCACCGTCGGCAAGGAAGACGACAAGGTCGCCGTCACCGAGGTGCGCGAGGGAGGCCACAAGGAGGCCAGCCATATCACCTGGGGGAAGCTACGCCGACGCACCGGTCGTCTAGTGCAGGCGATGAAGGCGCACGGGGTGAGGAAAGGCGACCGCATCGCCGCCTGCGCCAGCAACAGTCTCGACACGCTGCTCGTCTTCCTGGCGACCACCGCGCTGGGCGGGATCTTCTCCTCCAGCTCCACCGACATGGGCGTCAAGGGGATCCTCGATCGACTGCGACAGATCAAGCCCCGCTGGTTGTTCATGGACGACCAGGCGTTCTACAACGGCAAGGCCCTTGACCTCCGACCGAAGATGCGGGAGATCGTGGAGGGCATGCAAGGGATCCCCGAGTTCAGCGGCATAGTCGCGCAGCCCCGATTCGTCTCGCACCCAGCCGATGTCAGTTCTCTGGCGCGAACGCTCCCCCTCGCCGTGTGGGAGGGGCTTGCGATCGGGGACACTCTCGTCTTCGAGCAAGTCGAGTTCCGAGATCCCTTCCTCATTGTCTACTCGTCCGGCACCACGGGCCAGCCGAAATGCATCATGCACTCGGTCGGAGGCGTGCTGTTGAATGCGTACAAAGAGCTCGTCCTGCACCACGAGATGGATGCAGAGAGCGTGGGCCTGCAGTATACCACCACCGGCTGGATTATGTATATCTCCATGATCAACACTTTGCTTTTCGGGGGTCGGACCATTCTCTACGACGGGAGCCCTTTCCTGCCGGAGGTAGCGACGCTGATCCGACTGGTGGAACAGGAGCGGTAGATCCCCCTCCTCAGCCAGCACTTGCTGCATGGAATAGTACAACTAACCTTTTGCCAAAGGGTAACCCATCTCGGAATCTCCCCCCGATACCTGCTGGAACTGCAGCGCGCGCAAGTCCGACCCCGCGACATTGCCGACATATCCTCGCTGAAGCTCGTAACCAGCACCGGGATGGTCCTGCCGGAAGCCCTGTTTGAATGGTTCTACGACTCCGGCTTTCCCCGTCCTGTTCGACTCAACAACATCTCCGGCGGCACCGACATCGCGGGATGCTTTGGGGTGTCGAATCCCCTGCTCCCTGTCTACGCCGGGGGGTGTGCTGGGATGAGTCTCGGCGTAGCGGTAGAGGTCTACGACTCGACCATCGAAGGAGAGAACGTGGCCGGCGTCCCGGTGCCGCTGGGCACAGCAGGCGATCTAGTGGCCACGAAAGCATTTCCCAACGTGCCTATTGGATTCTGGGGGCCAGACGGCGCCGAACGGTTCCATAACGCTTACTTCAACCGCTTCAAGGGTATAGGTTCCCCGCGCGCCCCCCTCACCCCAATCCCTTCAAAACCCAGAAAACCCTGCTGATAAGACCACTGTAGGTGTCTGGACGCACGGGGACTTTGTTTCCATCCACCCGGGGACACGACAACTGCTCTTCCACGGCCGCGCCGATGGGGTGCTTAACCCCTCCGGCGTGCGGTTTGGGTCAGCGGAGATCTACCAGGTGATCGAGGACGAGTTCGCCGCTGAAGTGGTCGACTCGATCTGTGTCGGCCAACGCCGGCCGTCCGATCCGGACGAGCGAGTCATCTTGTTCCTCCTCCTGAAGCCAGGGGTGGAGTGTACGCAGGACCTGGTCCAGCGGATCAAGGCCGCCATCCGGCAGAAGCTGAGTCCACGCCACGTGCCAGCGTTCATCTTTCCGACGCCTGAGATCCCGGTGCGTGTTACCTTTGGTTGTTCTTGTTGAAACTAAATACTGACTCCATTGGGTGTGTGATTTAGACAACGGTGAACGGGAAGAAGGTGGAGCTGCCTGTTAAACAGATTGTCTCCGGCAAGGTCATCAAGCCGTCCGGGACATTGCTGAATCCTCAAAGCCTGGATTATTATTATAGATTTGCAAAAGACGATGCGCTCGAGGGGGGGAAGAGGGGGAGCAAGCTGTAACTCAATGGCTTTGGCCTGCAGGTAGGTGTAGTAGATAGATGGATTCAGGTAGATACACACATATCTATCAAACCCCAACCCACCTGGTACAAGACATGCATCTCTTTCTACAGCATAAGCGCAGCTCCAAGCACCCCAACCGGTCCCGGAACAAAAGAAACCGAGATCCGACAACCGGCAGCCGCCCCAGTGAACAGCCCATGACCCGCATTAGAAGTCGAGCTCCAGCCCGTAGACGTCGACGAGGTAGCACCCACCGTCGTCACAAACGTCCCTGAAGCTGCATGCACGGACGCCGGGCGAGAAGCAGTCTGCATGGGGGATGCAGACTGCGCGGGGCTCTTACCCTTGCCCCGTCCCATGGCCGAGTAGTGACCAGCAGGGGTGTCGTCAGCCACAGAGGCCGGGTGTCTGTGCGCTGTCGGGCATGTCTGCGTGCCATCTGTGCAGGCTTCGGTCTTGTCTGCTGCGCTATCTACATGTGCGACGGCTGCGGAGGGGGGGAAGGGAACGGCCATTCCGCTGGCATGGATTGCATCGACACCTTCGGGGACTGCCGCGGGGGTGTACGTGCCGGAGGCGGAGATCACCAGTGTCTCAATGGTGAGATACGTGGGTTGCGCTGCAGCTTCACAGGCAGTCTGCGCCGAGTAACAGGCGGTGATATACTCAGTCGAATACTCCGTCTCAATGGAAGCCGTCACTGTCCCGACGCAAGGGTTGGCCGAATACTATGTCACGGCTTGATAGCCTGCCGCAGATCGACTTCACCAGAACCCCCTTCCCCAGGAACCAGTGGAGTGATTATAAGGCTAGGTAGTGAGTAATGAATTGCTAGCTTGAGCTAGAGGCATTTTGGTGGCTGAGTTCGAGGACAAAGTAGGGCAAATCAAGCTGACGAAGCCGGATTGCGGGCCTTGGCATTGGTATCATGGCAAATCTTTCGCGATCAGTGGAGATGGAGATAAACAAGGCAATTCCTATTGAACCGCATCTCAATGCTTAAACAACAACCTTCGACTCAGCACCATCATCAACCCCATCCGAAACTCCCCACCGCACATCCCGATACCCATTAGCAGCCAGATGATCCTTCCACTCCTGATCACCATTATCAAGCTCAGCACTCCGATCCTCGAGAACAAACCAAGCCAGCAAGGCGCCGACAACCGCGAACCCCGAGCCAATAAGAAAAACCGCCTGAGTGCCATGAAACTCATCGTCTCCCCAACTAGCCAGAATCGGCTTGAAGACCTGCGTCCCGATCGCCGCGCCGGCTTTGCTCCACGCAGCAGCGAGTCCGACCCCGTGACCGCGCAGCGCGGTGGGGAAACTCTCACTGGCAGTCAGGACAATGGTAGATCCGGGCCCGACCTCCCCCAGCGTGAGGAAGACACCGTAAAGGACAATGAACAGGGGCAGAGAGCTCTCGATGTATTTCAATGCGCCGCCGAGGACGAAGCCGAGGATGGCTTGGAGGAGGAAGCCGAGTGCCATGGTTCGTCGGCGACCGATTCTGTCCGACAAGTACCCACCGATGAAGGCTCCGGGGATGTAGAAGCAGTTGATCAGTGTTCCCCAGGCCATAGTCAAGGCCAGAGAAGAGGTTGGGTTCACGCGTCCGACGATCGTGGACGAAAAGAGGCCGAAGGGGTAGGAGATATAGTTGTACCTGCGGTGATCGTTCTCATGAGTATGTGTGTAGGTTCGCAGGAAACAGTAGGACTGGAGGGCTCCTCACAGAAACCACGATCCGCACACCCCAAGCAAGGGTCGCCAGTATCTGCGGAGAGCCAGCCGATAGGGAATCCGTTGCTCAACCATGGCGCTTTTCTTGTACGCCGAGCTAACGGCCATGCGATAGCGAAACCAGAAGATCGACAGCGGTGGAATGGCTCCCAGTGCCAACGAGATGCGCCAAACAGCGTTGTAGTGACGGACCTGCTGATGGAAACAGAGCAGCAAAAGCAACGGGACCAAGGCCCCAAATGCGAATCCCAAGGATGCTGATAAGTCGGCGATCATGGCAAAAATGAAGCCTCGCTTGCTCCGGACGGCGGATTCTTCATCCGTTGCTTCTGCTACACCGGCGCCTGCCACGGGGTATTCCCTGGTTCATTGAATTTGTGAGTCTTGCTTTTGCAGAAAGAAACTTGAGGATAAAAAAGTCAACACTCACCCTCCAGCACCCACCCCAGCAATTCCTCGAGCAATAATCAGCATCCACAGCATACCATCCTGACTCGTCCCACTAGCCCCAGCACTCAAAGCGATTCCCAGAACTAGAATAGCTGTTGTCAGAACAGCGCCCGTTTTGCGACCAAGTTTGTCTGAAACATAGCCAAAAGATAGCATCCCGATGATCATTCCCACCATGAAGGCATTGGACAACCGTGATGCCACAGCCGTAGTGAGGGCGTCGGGATAGATGACTTCCATGATGAGCTCCAGATTACCAATGATCGATGCATTGAAGCCATCCGAGCCTATCGCTAGGCCGGAGAAGATGATCATGAGAACGACAGATAGTCTCGACGATTTGGGCCGGGAAAAGCCCTCTTCAGATGCGGGAGCCGCATCGATGAACGCTTGCACATTGCTTTTCTTTTCATCCTTGCCTTGCTTGGTCTCAGGGCGACTGACCCCGGATACAGTCTGCGACGTGTCCATTGCTGTCAAGTGGTGTATCTGTATCCTGAGTGCCTGGACAGATGCAAGTGCAGCAATCTGTATTTATGCATCCAAATGTGCCGTGCCGTGCCTTGGCTGGGTCTAGATAAGAAGAGTGAGGAGACGTGCGTGAAGGTCGAAGATTCTGGCCAACCATCATGCTGGACGATAACACCGAGGCCATAGGACGGGATACTCCCCGCACCAGGTGCCTTGACCAAGAGTGGTGGTTCTATGAGAGGGGAAGTGAAGATAAGATAAGCTAAATGGCTAACTTGCATTCAAGGTCAACAGTAGATACCATGCCATATTCGTTGTCAACAGAGCAATGATGCCTTGCCTTAAATCGTCGTTAGGTGGTGCGCAAGATCCGGGTCCTGGTACGGATTCTATATCTCGTTTCATGTACCTCAACTCCCTGGGATCATGAATTCCCCATTGAGTTCTTCTTACGCCTTTATGCTACAATCTCCTGCGGCTGGAAGAAAGACGGAGCCTCCACTCATGTTGTCCATTGCCGTCCATGCATCGGAGCCAAGCTTGCACCAAAGAGCGTCAATCAGACCGGGGTGATGATGTATGTTTCCCCACTTCTCGTCTGGATCGCTTTCGTATACTTCTGCCCATTGACGGCAATAGTAGACCCGTTCATATAACGCAGCTGCAACTCCCCGCTCGCACGCGAGGTAAGATTCGCGCGCACCAGCTTCCCACCATCCCATTCGATGTTAACTAGGACATTACCCCGAGCTACTAACCCCTTCACCAATCCTTTGGGTATCGCGGAAGGCAATGCCGGTAGCAAATGGATGATTCCTGAATGGCTCTACAATAGCATTTCAGTCACACCACTAACAAACCTAAAATTCCCATCAATCTGGAATTGGTACGGACCATCCGGACGTTCGTTGGTGTTATCCAAGCTGTATAGCGTGGGGTACACCGCGAACCATTGTCTCAATTGCTCCCATACATTATCGCCGCGAAAGACCCGGGCGTATTGATTGATCAGCCAAGTCAGAGACCAGCCGGTGGGTCCAGACCCGTGGGCCACGCCTCAATCCAGGAGCACCTCTGTCGCAGCTCCAAGGGTGCTGTTCAGCAGTAGGCTGAATTGCCGACCAGGCATCAGAGCCCATAGGTGTGAAAGATCCGCTGACGCTATATTTGAACTCAGAGATCCCTTCCTTGGTGTCTAGCCAAGGAACATAGTTTGACATTTCTCCTTCGCTGTGGCCAAAGTCTGGCCAGGTTGATGTTGTCGAAGTAGCTATAAGCTCTCGGCGAGTTATTTGATGAAATCATCTTAGCCATCGTCCCGGTATTGCCTCCGGTGATATCGCCGTTGAGAAGTAGCCCTCGAACCACAGGCTCGGCTTCTATCGCATGCAGTGGTGTCCGATGTTGAAAAGGCCCCGTTCAGATGGAGTTCTCATTAATGCCCAGCACCTCTGCTCCGCCCCCATCAACTGCTGCCCCGACCCGGTCATTGCCAACGGGAATCTCTTCCTCGAAAATAGGCCATCGACCTGGTTGAGTGAACCACAAGTAGCTGCTGCCATTGAGAGAAGCCGCCACACCACAGCAGATAAGCGAAAGAAGAGACAGTAGTCAAGTAAACATGGCATATAATGTCAACTCAATATCGAAAGTGAGGTCGAATTGCTGCTTCCAACTTTGTCGCTCAGAACCATCACAGGACTATTAATGTATTTGCCCCAAGGCTACATACAACCTGTACCCTGTCTGATACGATTGCTGGACTGCGGTAGGTGGAGTAACATATCCCCGCACGACTCCTGGATGTTGGTTATTCTGAACTGGTTCGGGTAAGTTGCGTCCGGTAGGATCTGCAATGGCCTTCGCCCCTGATAAAATGATAGGTCATACTTGCCTGGAAGCCCGTGGTGCACTGGCTTGGCGGCGCGTACCTTCAGTCACCTCAGGCAGCCGGTGCCTCCTCATTCTACGATCAGTGCGAATGGAAGGTGCCCGTCAGGGCCTTTACCAATCAGCATCCGGAGTCAATGAGAACGTGCAGACATAAGCCTGCAAGACCCAACCTGTGGGTGGTTGTTCAGAACAGCATGAATGGGCCGATTTCGTTCTCATTCTCTCGAGCATACCTGATCCATTGTCCCACGCCCCAGTATTCCGGTCGAGCCCAAATGGCGCACAAGAACTGCAGTGCAGTGTGATTACACCAGGCACCAGTTGCAGCGATTAAGTCGACAAAAGCCCTCTGAATCATGGCTTGCCTGTGCTCATCTCCCCAGCACTCGGTTCCTGCAATGAACAGGGGAAAGAACAACACGTGCGAGAAAACATGTGTGGTATCTTTCGCCAGTGATTGGAGATCATGGAACAGAACGGGCAGGTATGTGTGGAGGACCCGTTCGGCGCCCCGGCGAAAAGCCAGGGCTTGTTCCACATAAATCAGACTAGCATAATAATGAACTTTGACCATAGCATTGAAGTGGCTCTGGGTCGCCTCGTCATGCTGGGCGGCAGAGGCAGCCGTCACACAGACCTGCCTGTAGGCTTGTTCCACTCTTTCTCGCCAGCCTGTCATTTCTTCCTCCTCCACCTCGTATCCCCTGCCGTACAGCTCGTAGTTCGAACGCTCCACGGCGGTGACTTCACTGATGAGGATTGTGAAAGCCCAGAGACGATCTTCGGCCTTTGACTGCAAGGGACACTTGGTTCTCGGCTGCTGCCGTGAGAATGACACCAGGTTCTTGAATATTTCGAAGTCTTCCACCTCCTTCACGACAAATCTTGACAAAACATCGTCGGACTGCTTGCCCCTGTTTCGGGCTTGATTCCATTCGATCATCGCACGGCACGCCTGCAAGTGAACGTTCCAATTTGTGGAGTCGGGGATAAGCATCTCCTCGTAGCATAGGGCGACCGCAGTGGCCAGGATGATCGTCAAGGCCGAACTCCCGTCACGGGTAGCTACCTTGACCTTCACACAGGGGTGATTGACTTCGCGACTGATCGCTTGATTCAAAGTTTGGAGAGTGCCATTCCTGAGAACAGGGTAGGCCCGGTGCGCCACAATTGCCTGTGCACTACCAGGAGTCGCTGTGACCGACAAATGCGCAGCGGCGAGACTGAGAAGCGACAGCCGCAGAGAGACGGAGCGACCGGTAAGTGGGAGAATGGCGATTCTCCATGGATTATTGACGCTATCCAGCCAAGTGAGACGGGGAACCACGACGGTGTGAAAGTAGCGGAGGAGCTTGTCGCAAAAGGCAGCCGACGAGTGATCCTGGACCAGACTATAATCACTTGTAGGAGACGGTGCTTGTCGCGAAATGGCTTGACCAGGGTTTGCGAGCCCGATGGCCTGACATCCTGTCTGCTGTTCTGCGGCCGAGTCTTCGGGGCGGGATGCGACCGTAGGCTCCGCGGACAACTCGACTAAGTCATTGGCGGTCTTTTGCCAAGTTGCGGTGGACTTTTCTTGCCCATGTATTTCCCGTGCCCTGGTATGTGTCCATTTCAGCTGAACGGCGTCGAAACCGGGACAAGAGAGGTTGCGCGAGGAGCATTTGTGGCAGTGGGGGAGGGTGCGGTCGCATCGAATGCGCCGCTTGATGCACCGGCGACAATCTGCGGCCTCGTGGTTCGTGTTAGGGAACGGATCGGGCGATCAAGCGAGCCAAAACACTGACCTTTGGTAGCGAGGGAGCGATCTGGGGGTAGGGAATTGATGCGAATATTCCGCATTTTGTTAAGAAGAGGGGAAGTGAGGAAGAGAAAGAGAAAGAGAAAGAGGAGTGAGCAGGCGATGAGAACAACAACCGCCCCCTCCCCTCCTTCCTAATGGAAACTAGTCTACCTTAGGGCCTGAGGCCACCCAGCACAAGTAACTATAACTACTTAGAATTTAATCCTGGTTGGCTTTGCTTCTCTTGCCAAAGTATCGCGACGTGTCTCCCAGAGGTAGATCGACGATTGACTCTTGCAGTAGCAGATGAAACACAATATACCATCCGATCAGTCCAGCAACAAAGCACGACGCCCCTCCGGTTTTCTTCAACGCTACCGAGGCAGCGTGATGTCCGTCCGCCTCAGCAAAGTAACTTGCAGCCACAGTCAAGAAACCCAGATCCACCAGAAAGAACACCGCAATATAAGCGAGATTGCTAGCGAGCGAGGCAATCAGGAAGGTAAACACGAATACGGTCCACAGAATCATGAAAAATCCCAGTGCGTTGTTATACTGCACCGTATCCCCCCCATATGCCTTCTCAATGCCAAAGGCGGGAGTGAGAATGGCACCATACCCTGCATAGAAAAGTCCTTCGATATGTGAGCACAGAAGCCTGGCCGGAATCATGGGCATCCCACTTACCAAAGGCACTAAACACCGTGTATGCGAAACCATTCCCAATCGAGAGCTCCCACTGAGCGGTCACCACCAGCCCAAAGGCCGCAATGAAGAAGAAGTTCGCAACGAATACATTGGTCGTCGTCACCCCACGCCATTCCATCAAACTCAGCGACAGTGTGGTCAGAGTTGTGCCAAATGCACCCAGAGCAAGTGCAGACTGGGGAATGGCGTTAGTGATGAGCATGAGGGTGATGGGGGTGACCTACTCCGGCGCCTAAAGACTTCACCGACCTGGTCGTCTCCAGGTGATGAGAGCCTTGGCGTTCTACGTCTAAAGACGATGCGGGCCCCTTGGTTTCATTCAAGACGTGATTGATTGAGTTGGTGGCGGACATACTGACTACTATTCGCAAGTATGTTCAGGAGTAAGTAGTTGATAAAGACTTGACTCTGGGTTGCGCCCAGGGCCAGATATATGTAGTCATTGTGTTCATGCAAATTTGCAGCGAAGATTGCATAAGTCGCACCTCATATTAACCTTCAATGGCGAAGGAGGACCAAAATATCGTGCTGTCGATCGAAGTTCATATACATGCTTCCTTGTATTCTATAGAGTAACCTCTCGGCCGACACGGATCGCATAATAAAGTCACGGATGAGGTGCTCGGCTGACTTTCGGGATGGATTAAGCTTACCCGCTTGCCCTGTCCCGGGAAACCACTCTTAAAGACACGACTCTTCACCGTGTCGCTCATGTTGTACCGATAGTACTAGTATCATCCGCTAACTCCAGAATGAGTGGGATTATGGAGGGGTGCCATGTAGCAAGGGGTTCCAGCGGTGTACCACAAAATATATGTGCAGTCGGCATAATCCCCGCAATGATCACAACTCATCACTGAAGGGCAAGGATCAGTAACCCACAAATATAAGATTCTCTCCAGGTGGGTAGGTGTGGGCGATTCCAGTAGAGTGATGCTGATATTCAAGCCAATAACTTACCCCGTGATTCACCCAGGCAAAAGTCAGGCAGACGGAGTCGATGGGATGAACGAACTAAGCCCCAGCCCAGCCAAGCTCAGCCCCAGTCAGAGAAAGGCTCAGAATAGATTGTGGTGGAGCCCGCAAGTCGAGGGGATTTGAGGGTTTGGCCAATCACGGGACCCCAGAGGATGCGGCGAGGCTCTTCGCATGGCGCTAAAAAACATTCTGAGTGCCAGTGGGCTGAAGTCAGACAAACCAGTGGAGGAAGGAATCCCCTTTCAAAAGTCGCTCCCATTGCTAACATTCATTCACTTTGGATCTGTTTCTGCCCCGCATACCTACCATGTGGTGAAAAGGTGTTGAGCTGGATGGCACCCTCAAGATGAGCCTTGGGGCGCTATGGGGAGGACAAAAGGGTCCGACAACCCACACCACCGATCTTGGGAATGTTCACCCCTGGACTCCCTGGGATACTACAGCCACGGTCGCGGGATGGACGTCTCGGATCCCCTTCAACCCATTTTCCAGAAACCAGGCTCGCAGCTTCACGCGGGCGCGACGTCCGCCGGGTCAAGAATGGATGCAAGCCGCGGGGGTCTGCGCTTACATTGCCATAGCGATAACGAGCATCAATGTCATCTTCATCCTCATTGCCGTGGGAATCGGTTATTCCAAACCACACACTGCTCGCAGCTTCTCTCGACTGCAACTCTACCATGGACATTGTAATCGGACGAGTCACTGGGCGACCGCCATCCATATTGTGATCAACCTCTTCTCCACTGCCCTTCTGGCGGCCAGCAGTCATGCGATGCAGTGCGTGGGGGCGCCCACCCGCGAAGACGTCGATTGGGAACATAAGCATCGCCGCTGGCTGGATATTGGCGTCGTGAGCTGGCGCAATTTCCGCATCATGAACCCTAAGCGGAAGATCCTGTGGTTGTTGCTTCTCCTCAGCTCCACTCCGATCCATATGCTGTACAACTCGGTGGTGTATGCGTCGATCGTAACCTACAATTATGCCATGATCCTGGTCCCCAGTGATCTGACCCCGACAGAGTCACTCGTCAATGCCAACCACACCGAGGCCTTTTACACAACGGTGGGGAGCACACCCGAGACGATTCTGACGGAGATCTTCAATGGGACCTTCACCAGGATGACCAATGAAGAGTGCCTCGACAATTATGACGTGCAGTACAACACCCAACTCAGCACCCTGATCTTTGTGGCCGACCGGCAGTTCTTTCACAATGAGAGCAGCATGAGCGCGATGATGGATTACTATGGGACGATCTACGACTACACCAACGACCAGGGGAGCGACCAGGCCGAGGCGGCGATTGCGAACAACAACTGGACGGCTCAGGGCCTCAGCTGGAAATACTTCTCTGCCCCATATATAAACGACACTCACTACGATGTCTCCGAGATTCCAATATCCCACTGCCTGGCCAAACGCGCAACCCAGCGGTGTGAGTTGCTTTTCAGTCCCTCGATCGCTCTCGCCGTGATTGTCAGCAACATTATCAAGGTAACCTGTATGTTTCTGGCGGCTCGCATAGACCGACCAGGCATTTTGCTGCGGGTGGGGGACGCCGTGGCCTCGTTTCTCAACCAGCCGGATATCACCACGCAGGGTCGCTGTCTCCTGTCCCGGAAAGATATGAAAAGAGGCCCCGACCCTTGGGAGAAATCACGCGGTCGGGGAGGTATCTTTCGACGAGGGATACGATTCCTGCGATTACGCAAGGGGACAGACATACCTTTGGAAGATCTGAACAACGAATCTGATCAAGAAACCACGCCGAAAGCTGCGTTTGAAAAGCTACCAAGCCCCAAACGCTGGTTCCAAGCTGCCAGTTGGACACGCTGGACGATGACCTTTCTGCTGTCAGTGCCCTTCATTCATTCACGAACGCCTTCACTGACCTCCTTGCCACCTTAGATTCTCCATATGCATTGCCGGTCCCAGTTGGTTCTATCGTGCACTCGTCCGCCTGGGTGAATGGTCTCTGGAAGACCAATGGTACCTGGGCATGGGCAGTCCCAATTACGAAACGAACTTCAGCTTCGGAACAGACAACATTCTCGTCCTGGTGCTACTGACCAATTGGCCCCAGCTAGTGTTGTCGATTCTGTACTTTGTCTGCAAAAACCTGCTCTCCTGCATGTTGGTCACGGCCGAGTACAACGATTACGCGATGCAGCGCAAGCCCCTTCGCGTGTCCTGGCCCCGGGGCAGCCAACGATCATCCTACTACCTCTCTTTGCCGGCACGGTACAGCGTGCCACTACTCGTGATGTCGGCGGTCCTGCATTGGCTCCTCACCGAAAGCCTGTACCCGGTGGACTGGAACGTGTACAGCGTGTTCGGGGAAGTCGACTACGATGACTCGCCCAATGGCTGCGGCTTTTCACCCCTGGCGATTCTGCTGACCCTGATCCTGCTCGGGGTGTCGCTATGCGCACTGCTGATCCTGGGTGCGCGGCAATTCAAGTCCTCCATGCCGTTGGCCGCGCATTGTAGTGCCGCCATAAGTGCTGCGTGCCATCCCCCGGTCGGAGATGAAGATGCAGCCTTCAAACCGGTGATGTGGGGTGAGGTCGTGCATTTTCATCATCAGACACATCCTGTTCCAGAAGGCCCAGCGATTGGCCATTGTACATTTACATCGCAAGCGGTTGTTACTCCTTCCTTGTCTCGTGTATATAAGTGACAAAATTTATCGACAATCTATCGAGATGAATAGAGCATCAGCCCTTTCACCCCCTCTGGTTACTCATTTACAAACCTCTCAAAGCTAGTCTGGTGTTTTGGAGAGATAACTTAACTCGAAGTACTAGAGTATGTATATTCAGCTAATGAGTAGCAACATATGGTTCCTGACAGAAATGGGGCTATCAGCTATTAATTCGGCCCAACAACCTGCTTCATGATCACACCAGCCTTGCGTAGCAACCGGACTTGATGGCGGTGCTTGAGAACGGCAAAAGCGACCCCAACTGGGCGTTCTTCTCCGGTCATTTCCGGGGATCGGCGAACGTCCTTGATCTGCTCGTAGAGATGCATGTAGATCTTCATGGAATCGTGCAGGTACTGGAACCAGGGCATGTCGAGGACGGATACCTCGCTGTTGAGATTATCTAACAACTGCGACAGGACCACTCCCACGCTTGGCCACCTTCTCATCGCACGCTGCCCGGCCGCGACTGATTGCGACACCGAAATGATACGATCGATGCGAGCTGGGTTCCCCCCTTCTTCATCAAGCATGCGAAAGATCTCAGTCATGATAGGAACATCACCGTGGGGAACCCAGGGGCGGCGTCGTTCTCGCTCCTGGCAACTGAATGTCAGCGACGGGGCGTACGATGAACGCTCGGTGGGAGGCTTACCCCCCATGAACATCGGGGTGTGAAGGCGAATGAGCTGCTCCAACTCCGGCCAGGTCCAACCCGTGGGTAGGGCATTCTCGCATGCCGCGGCGTTGTAGAGGTGGATCATCCCCAGTAAAGCGCACGAATCAGTGGCCAGATCCAGGAAGGTTCGATACAACTTCGTCCGATAGTACCAATAGATCTGCCCGCAACTATACGGATGGCAGGAAAAGAAGCCAAAGCGTCGTTGGGCGGGGAGACCCAGCCACATCCGCTTGATGTTGACATTGTCTTTCCAGACCACATTCCTGATCTCCATCAGCACATCCTCCAACTCACCGGGGGGCTTGCCCAGCTTCACCAGTGATTCAATCTGCTTCATCGCGGAGTCGGCCCACTTCTGGTACTGTGCAAACGCCTGTCCCACCTCCTTGCCCATCACCTGCCGAACTTCCACGTAAAGATAGGCGGCGAAAATCAGTTCCAAGTTGACTGAACCGGCGTCCAGCGCGCGTTTCCACAGAAACGACAATGAATCGACGACCCCATGGTTGTCGGTGGGGTGCATCCTGTCATAGAGGCTGCGTTCACGTATAAACTCCTCCAGAAGCAACGCCACCATCGTGCACCGATCCGTATCGGTCATCTGCTCTGGCGGTTCACTGAAATCCAGGTCGGGAGGCAGCCGGTGCAGCAGCGTGTCGTCCTCGCCCCGCCAGTCCCATCGAGTCATCAGATCTCGCAGGGCAACATTTATAAACTGCCAGTCCTTCAGCATGTGGTGCCAACCGCGCGCATCCTGGTCACCTCGAATCAGAATTTCATCCAGGATCAGATTCAGATCGGAGTTACCGGGGTTCCACACCTGATGTGCCTCGTCGAGATGGCCGAGTGCATACCGCAACAGATGCTGCGCAATGTCCATCCCGCTATCGGTGATGAGGGAAGGGGCCTCGAGTTGAACAAAACCCCCGTCCCGATACTCCGTCCAGGCCCGCACAACCCGGTCACGGATGCTCCACAGATCTTCCAGCACGAGGATCACCGTGAATCGAGCGTCCAGATACTCGTTGATTGGGATTCTCACCTGTAACCCTGCTATAGACTCTACGGGGACGTCCAGATCCTCACCATAGATTCGCGTGATGCGTTCCTCCATCTCAACACTGCCATAGTCCTCCCACTCAATGTCAGGAATGATCGGCTTGAGGGTCTGGTAGATGGCTACGAGATTTCTGAAACACTCCCAATGACGTCTGCTCACTTCCGAGTCGCCATCGCGAGAGAAGAACCTGTCGCGGGCCGCGCGAATTTCCAGGAGCCACCGAAGGCTCTGAAGAGCAGCCAGAGGTACACGGTCGGCATACTTCCGCTCGACAATGTTACGAGCCAGGCCCACAAGTTGGCACATACCAAGCTCCGTATCACCCGCGGCATAGCGCTTGCAATCACGGTCGGCCACTACCAGCCATGTGACCACGACTCCGAATGTCTTCTTGTACTGATGATAGATAGTCATGTAGGTGCTTGAAGCGCGTGAAGCGGTCGCAGTGCTTGAAGACATGATGTGTGTGGTGTCGGTGTGTTAAAGTGGATGAAAGATGGTTGAGATATGAAGTAGATGACGATTTCTTATATAGGTCTGCATTGTTCGGGATTTAGGGGTGTTTTACTGTAACATATTATTAACTACATACTCTCGTCATCTAGCTTTGTCAACAAACGACAATCGTCGAAAGGGACTTTTTAACGTTGAGGAGTTTGGAATGGAAGACTCCGAGCAGATGGACGATTTCAGAAAACAGAAGCAGAGTCCCATATGGCTTCGACAGAGAGCGTGTGTTGTGACAGCTGTAGCTGCATTCTCACTCTCAAGGATGAATACAATTCATGTTCTCAAGAAGCCTATACATTCGTGTCATGTTATTCTGGAAAATGGCCCGGACAAAGCAATGATCATGACAGGGTACGTGACATAGAATGGGGATTCTGTCAGTCCAGGTGTTGTATTAGGCCTGGATTCCCCCTTCCCCTCTCCCCCCAATAATGAACTTCTTGACCTTAGTAATATCACTGCGACCTGCGAAGCAATGTTGAAGGTGTAGGTATCTGATATTGCCAAGACAGCTATACTACTTATACATTCGACTACTCGGTAAACAACGAGGTTCTCCTCCCACCTCGGCCTAGTCACGCGGCCAAAGAGCACATATGATTTAATTAGCCTGGGTCGCCTGTTACTTCCATTAAATAATTTTCTGGGTCCCGAAACCGAAGATCCAGCCTTGCCCTGAGTGGATGGGCGCCGGGGAGCGGGAAGAGATTGCCGTTCTCACGGGCAGACCTCGCAAGATGGAAGGATTGATAAGAAATCCTCCAAGAGATAGACTCTGTACCGGTTACAAGGATGAACTCATGCTGCGGTTTAGGGTTATTTGATAAGTGGAACAACCATGGATTGGCTGTGTAGGCTGACCCGTAAATGACATCACGACTTCGTCAATCGGTGATGCAGAGACCTTCACATATAAAACTGCCTTTTCGTCTCGCACCATCTACACCTTCACCAATTAATCCAAAACGGCACAAACATTACATCCATAATGACGTCGATTCAAAAGGGCTACACATCTCTGCGCGGGTCTAGCAAAAAGGAAGAGAAGGACGAGTCCGACACCTTGCTTAATAAAGACCCTGTGATGGGCAATGGTATGATAGTATCTCTTTCCTCCTCTTTCACGTTGCAAAAGGGGACCTGATAGCTGATGATACGGTTACATGCTGTAGATACAAGCAAACGTGGCTCCTTTAATGAGCTCGACTTTCCACACAAAGATTACCACGATGGTCCAGGAATGTACGACGAGGATGATGAGAATCCCTCTGACGCCGTTCAGGATGCGATTCCGGCCAATCCCTCCTGACCAACGGATGAGTTAGACAATAAGATTTGCTTAATGATGAGAAAGTGGAAGGTAGTGTAAATAGGGTTATGAAGATTCTGAGGCGTTGAATCCGGTGGTCAATCTCCGTGCTTAGCTTGTACCTTATTCGAGCTCACCGCGAACACAGCACTAGTGGACAAACCCCTAGGGTTAATATTCTCGCGATACTTTACTTGGACATAACGACGGAAATTGGTTTCTACATCTAAAATGATTTTCCATTCGCACACTACGTAAAAACATCCATCATATCTCTAACAATAGAGAATTCACACAATGTTGGCCGGCCCCGAGAGAAATCAATGCAAGATGTGCCATCGTTCTATCAGTATGGAAAAGGCAGTATCGTGCGTGTATAGTCAAGATCTGGCAATCGGGAGCGCAGCCGATGTGATACCGGCACTAGGGCTAACTTCCCAATCACACCTGCGAGTCAGTACACGAATAAGCCTGTTACGGCTCCGTCGGTGGAAACAATGTACGCTTACGTAGGCTCGCAAATCTGGGCAGTGTAATCAAGGTTCCGTGAGGTTGGCACAACCTGAGTCTTGAGAAGACTTCGAGATGGATAGCCTGCTTATCGGCTCACTGAACCGTGCTGGTTTGACCCACTTCCTGCAGCGCGACTTCAGTTGGCGATTCAGCATAGTTCCTCTCCATCATTAATTATAGCGTGATCGGTAAGCTAAGCAGGTCGTTACTGTAAGCCAATCGTCAGTTTGACTTGCATACAACAAGAGCTCACTTGTATACCTTTCCAAACCTCCTTAAATAATTGCTCAGGAAAAAGATAACGTCGAAGGAATGGGCTTGAACAATGAGGCTCAACAAGCCGTGGTATGCTACAGTGCTCTGGTGGAAAGAAAAAGCCATTGAACAAGCAACCCAGATCATCCAAGCTCCACTTGGATCCTCTCATGGTTAAGCCCCTCCCAGTGGTCTGCCAAAACTCTTGCAATTCCTTTCCGAAAACATCTCCCTTCTTCTCGTCGGATCCACATGACATTATAGAAGGAACAATCCGGTTGCGCTTGATCGCCAGATGGATGCTCATCCAAATCCCATTCCCACAGCGCGAAGTGGGTCTCACCCCGGACTCGAGCCTTAGATATGCTGATAAACTCACATTGCCCTTGTTCATCTTCTTCGCTCGTCGTACGATCACTGGATAAGGCCCCAATCCACTTTCCTTCATGATCACGAAGGCTATAGGCGCCGGTCATGCGGTGTCTCAAGCTAGGATGGACAGTTACCGCTTCCGCTTTGTGAAGCCAGGCTCGGTCGGCGGTGAAGTGTAGACTTGGACTGTACTCAACCGTGTCCATGTGCTGCTTGGCTGTGGTGTCTGCGACTGGAAACGGATAGGGATACATCTCGCTGGAGGACGAATGCACATACACCTGAGTGCTGCCTTTCGAGCGGGAATGAGCCGTCCAGCCGCGTGGCATACGGCTCTGGTCTTGGAAGGTTGGAGATCGAGTCACTTTCGGTAATGCGGTTGTCGTGCCCGCTATTGTGGTTTTCCATCGGATAAGAGGTTTTAGCTCGTACCGAACGGAGCTGTCTCTGATATCTTTGTAGAAGTCATTTCCAAAGCATAACCAGAGGTCTAAGAACAAAGAGCCTTTTGCATTCATCCATGACCAGCTAGGCAATTCAAGTTCGCGGGGGTTGCGTTGTTTGAGAGGTTCTGGACTGCGTTTATCGGCCTCCCACAGTAAGGCAGCGTCGAAGAACAACTCGGGCAGTCCGAAATGAAACCCTGTATGGAAGCCCTGCTGCATAATTCTGGCGATCCCCTCGAATGCTGCAACGATGTCGTCGTCCAAGGTCAAATTGCGTTTGTTGTAAAGCATCACAATATGTGCTAATTGTTTCAAGCTCGGCCAGGTGGGTAGTTCAGATATAAACCCCGGGTAGGTCCGGTGTTCGACGGGCCCACTGATCGAGGTTGTTTGATGTCCGTGAGCAGCACGCAGCCACTCCTGGCTCTCAAAGCTTCCACAAATCATGGTGACGGTCCCATTGAACACGAGGAGGCGCCTTGAGAAGAAAGCTTCCTGAAAGGTCCAGCCACGAGTTTGCCACACTGTACCCCGGCACTCCGTTTGATGCATGAAATCCACAATATGCTCGGTCATCATCACACAATCGGGGAATTCCAAGTATCGGCACAGGATGTCCCGACGTCTGGTGCAGTCCTTGATTCCGGGAATCCCAGAGTTTCCATCTATTCCCTCACCTGCAACAATGGTGAGATATGATCGAGCATAAATCAGAGACATAGCCTTGATAAATAGCCTCTTGGTTGCAACGTCATCCTGGACAATGCAGAGGCAGTCGGTCCACAGATAGGGACACCGAAGCTTGGAAGCCAAATGCATTGCATCCGTGATGGTCCGCGGGATGGGTTGATCATGTTCCAGTAACAGAGACCCCGGCTGTTGCAATGCTATTAAATTCTCCGTGGTGGTCTGAAGCATTTTCACCCCGCCCCACACATAGCTGAGTGCAATGTACTGTGGGGTCATGCTACAAGGAACCTGTACCAAGCACTGCTGCTGCAAGTCGATCAGGTACAGCCATTGGGGCAGCCCTGAAGAGATCTCCGGGGGCCACTGTGGGACCTCACAGCCAACCTCACAGCCATGACAATGATCGCATGCTGTGATCCATTCGCGGATCATACTGATCTCGATCCTATGAACATCCATCACCCGCCCGAACGGACGTCCGTTGAGGGGGCTGATGCCCTCCACTGGAGAAGTCGGTATCAGCATTGGACCCCTGCTATCCTCATAATCCGTTCCGCATGATGTAAGATCGCAGAAAAAGTTCTTGCCGTCAAATCTGAGACGGGCTTCCAAAGCACTAATCTCGGATTCAGTGATCAGGCCTGTTTCCAGTAAAGCTGGAAGGATCGATTGGCAACATCTGCAGTCTGCTCGCGCTCCGATTCTCTGAAGGCTCCCCAGCATTATGGATGGATCTGACTCCATTTTTGTTTTCGCATTGCGCTGGCATGTTATTACGAACTGTCCAACTTTCTCACATTGCGTGCAGTATCCAGATGGCGTGTCATCTGAATACTCCATCGTTCAGAATTGGTCTGGTGCATAATATCTCCTAAAGCACCACCAACTTCTTCTCTAAAGGATTGAAGGTGCTGTAGTACCTGCAATCCATAAATCAAAATGGGACGGCAAGGCATGCGGTATCTTATAAGACGCGATTGGGATCATTGCCGCTAGCCACGTCAGCAATTCTAACATCAGAATATGATATGTGGTCTAGTCTATTCTACTGCGAGGCGGTCCGGCTTTCTTCATGATGGGTCGAATTTTGATGTGTAGACCGGGTCCGCAGCTTAGGGAAAATCTCTTTTTTTTGGTCGATGATGGACTGTGCCATTCGTCCTCCTGCTACTCCACAGCAAGACAGTAAATCTAAACGGTTTGGACAAGCCATTACGCTATATTCTCTTTGTGGTAATCATTCCGAACGCCTTGCATCCGGACGAAAAGCTCGAACGGGTATCAAAGTACTGCTCCAAACATAATGTTGACGCCTCCAGCCCATCAGCCCCGTCTGCGATTCGACAACTCCGGTAACTTGTAATTATCGAGAATCTGCGGATCCCGTCGGAATTGCGCACTCGAAACAATCTCCCTGACCGGCGAGACATCGCGCTCGCGGATCGGGACCTCACCCTCGGGATCCGAGGCGGATGACGGCGCTTCAAGATTCCGGGCCATGAAGCGCATAATGCTCTGCAACGCGGCGACATAATCTTCAAAAGATCCGTCGTGCCTGGCGCGGAGCGCCTCGGCAAAGACGGACGGCATGTAATACAGCACGACCGCAGTTCCATCGCCATGGCCGTCCACGTTCAGTCCCCGGACCAGAGCGTCGCGCGTTTCTTCCGAGAGGGATGCAAACGCCTGCTGGAATTTCTCAGCAAGATCTCGGTCCGCCACGCGGCCCATAGCCAGAAGACGAAGTAACGCCCGATCGGCAGGGTGACCGGGGCATAGTTGTCGGAAGCCCTGCTCGGTCAGAATCTGGCCGCGGCGGTGCAGGATTTTATCGTAGGCTTGTCGCAGCGAGGTGCGACCGGCGACCACTTCTTGGAGTATGGGGAGTGCCTGCAGGTAGGACTGACAGACCGGCTCGGTCATGGTGATGGCGCCCCGTGCGTCCAGATGAGCGGCTGACCCGGCGACGTCGAACATGATTTCCAGATATTTCAGGAAAAAGGCGGACGAGTGGCTCTGAAATCGGAAAATGGCCTGCAAGCTCGCGGGGACGTTCTCCCCTTGCAAGAGCTGTGGGAGATTCAGCGTGGCCCCTACTTGAATCCCCAAGATCACATCTTCCCGTTGTGGGGGCCCCAGTAGCCCTAAAGGACCGTCTAAGAAGCCTAGATCTACTGCTTGGGCCAGCAGCTCATCGTGATTGCATCGCCCCTGTGAAGCGGGCATGTCACGTGCCAGCTGGGGATCTTTCCCAAGATCGCCCACCACCAGGGCGACAATCAAGGCCAACAACTGTTCCGGATCGTCAAGGACGGACTGTGCGTCAGAACGAAAGGCCCGAAACGTTTCCACAGAAAGCCGGCTGGCCAAGGGTTGGTGGGCGGTAAAGACCTCATATTGATCGCTCATCAACCATTTCACAGCCAGCACGTTGGTGATGCTGCGGTTTACCTCACAGAAATCTTCTTGGAACAAAAGACGAGAGGGAGTGAGCCTCTCGTCATTTTTCTCCTTCCCACTCGCCCAAACCAGGGTGCCGGGGGGGACGCTGCCATCTCCCTCGCCTGGACGAGTGGGCACGCGCTTCAAGCGGGCGATTTCGGTCGCAAAGCTCCGATGCAGGAGCTGCACCACCGCTTCATCCTCCAGGGACCGAAACTCGCCGCGACGCACTATGTCTGCAAGAGACGACGAAGCTTGTCGGGCCGAAATTGGGCGTTGACCCCAGAGTAATCGATGAGCTAAACGAGCTAGATTCATCTTCCCTTGTGGAGTACATGGAGGACGCAGTGGAAAGAGAAAAGTAGGAGAATTGGGCCTTGTTTTGAGGGCGGGGCGACTGTCGGACACAGACCTCCTCCTCCTCCTCCTCGTTACCCAGCCTTGCGCTTGTGGCAATTGAGTGGCTGCTGAGTCAGATTAGTCCTCTCGCTCAGTAACATTGCTAGTTATTGTTAAGTTACAGTAATGTATAAATGAAACTGACATTGATCAAACTACCTATTCCTCATTATATAGTCTTTAAAACGAAAAAACGATTCAACCGGACGGTTGGGCTTTTTTTAAAAACTGTAGTCGGAAGGCACTCTATACACCGCACGAAACCCCACCTCCCAAACGGAAAGGGCGAGCAGAAAGCCAGGCCATGCCTGGCAAATTAGTACGTTAAAGACCTTGTCGTAGGTTGGGCTTGCTTGGTTTCTAGTCGTGCTCTCTTCCTCCTCGCTTTCTCGACCTCTTGCTTCATAAGCTCATCTTTATATCCAACCGCGTCCCAGTCCGGGTTGTCCAAATTGTCGGCGGCAGCGGCCAGCCAAGCATCCCAGGCATCCGACCGCGGCGCCACACTGCCCCGTCGCACCCAGCTTACCTCCTGCGCATGCAGGATCGCCAGCCACAAGGCTAGGGTAAAGGAAGGCTGCTCAGTTGGGATGGTTTTCTCCTCCCACTCGTAGCGACTCAAGTCCCAGATCTCGCGTGCATCGACCAGCAAGGCTAGCAGCCAGTAGAGTAGGTTCAAGATGAGGTAGGCCGTCCCGACAGCTATCTGGAGCTTCCAGCTGCAGTTGCTGAACAGGATGATTCCGGCCATCAGCAACAGGGTGCTTACCGCCAAGAGAATGCGATGGGGAACCCGGCTGAACAGGTAGTCGCAGTCGTCCATCCCCGCGTACAGCTCGCGACACACCGTCTCCTCGCAGTTGACAACGACAAAAGCGCCTGCGCGGGTGGCGAGGACGACGTCGGCAGGTGGGACTTCTACCTTGGCCGTGCGAGTTCCAAGTCGCGGAGACCATTTCGCCGACAAGGAGGCCGCGCTGGTTGAACCCGCCGTTGCGGCCAGAGCGAGAATGGCCACGCCATCGTGCAACACTCCCGCGGCAATGATGAGGGCGGCGGTGATCAGAATGGAGATTACCGTGACGGCATTGAGCCACGAGGTGAGTTGGATGCGGATCGGACGCAGCTCATGTTGGCTCGCTTCTCCGGTTTTTTCTTCGTCGTTCCTTGGGTCTGGCTCGTTCCGACGGTGGCTGACTCTACAGACCTTGACGGCGTAGCGGGGAAGGCTCTCGATGTCGTGGATGAGGGTCGCAAAGTAATTGAGCTCGTTCAATAGGATGCCGGACTGAGTGCCAATGACTTTTACGCCACTGATAGCGGGCAACCGATGGGTGCGATCGGTGTCAAGCAGAGTTTCGGGGGCCGGGAGGAGCCGTGGGATGACACTGAAAGGCGAGGCGGCAATAGCCGGGAGGTGCTTGGCCGTCGCTGACCCTCCAATCACCGCCAGCAGGCCCACTATGTCAAAGTGCCATCCGTCCGCCTGGGAGTCAAGTGTGGTGGGAAACCAGCCCATATTTACGTCTTGCTGGAACAGACGATTGTTTGGTTTGGAGAGGAAAAGTGAGTCGAAGTTCTGGTTTGGTATCACCGGTGGGGTGCCATTGTACTAATACTGTAGAGTCAGGGAAAAGACATGGCGCACCTCTTTCCCCTCCCTCCCCTCCCCACAACCACCACCAGACTGCCTAGGCGCCCGTCGATAAGACTAGCAGGGATCATATGTACATTGGTCTGGCGTGGTCCAAGGGGCGGCAGCCGTCAAGGTAAGGCAAAAGCGCGTGCACATTTTTTTGGCCACTGTCCGGAGTACGCCGTACGTACTTACCATCAGTCCCTACCAATGAGAAGGGACAGTAAGGCATTGACAACAAGTCGAACCGGTTGTACTGCTGACTAGTCGGTACTTGAATCAGAATCGACGGGATCATCGAGATTCCCGTCGAGACTGGGGTATCTGTTACAGTAGCCGCTTTAGCTGCTGTGACTAGTGTCACCATTCGCCCATCGGCTTCCTTTCGGCTAGTCCGTTCGTCCACTAGATCCCAGGTACTCAAGTCGACCAAGCCACCTGCTCTCTACTTCATACTAGACCTCTAGTCGACACGGTGCTCGACCTATCGGACACATGAGAATGTCTTAGAGGAGGAAAACTGACTAGCCTCTACGGAGGCTTGTATTTCGACGCGCGAGTCATTTTCAGCAGCGAATTTCAGATCACACGAAATTAAGGCATGAGGAGAAGTCAAACACATCTTCCAGAGTGGTCAACAAGGTGCAAGGTATGTGCTGGATCATCCTTGATCGGCCTATACAAACATATACGTTTGTCTGAGGACGACCCAAGATCACCAACAGCGGCACTACTAGTCGGAACAACACTGCGAGGCGATCTGGATGTACCTCGATTACATCCTGGACCACTTTGGCGACGGATCTACGCCGGACCTTCTGTATAAGCGCGAGAAGTTCGAGCGGTGGTTTATTGGGTTGTCAGAACGAGTGTCTGGGGGTGAGGCGGAAGGAGGGGGAGGATGTGCCGCCGTTGTATTCAATTGTGGTCTGAGTAGGGGGATCGATAACTACCTTTTCTTTACGTCTCCATCGAGATTGGTACCTGATAGATTTTCTTATTCCGAGGAACAGACTATACCAAATGAAACGTACTATGCGAAACGTCTAATCATAGGACTTGGAATGTGAGTGTACGGAGCATTTTACGACGAAGCAAAAGAGGACTAAAATGTTGTGGCTGCAAGAAGGCCTCACGACTCGCATAGTGCGTGGCCAGGGAGTAAATAGTGGGATGACTTGGACAGTCGAATAGAGATACAAACTACGACATGATGGAATAGAAGTCCATGTGACCGATTGGGTGTATTGTGTAGATATTCATAAACCAGGAACGAGGGGCACCTTTCAGACCTCCTCGACACCCACCAAGTCAGACCGACCGAAGTCAAGACGTCACGACAAGGTAAAGATCATCACCACTCCCTGGACCAAGAAGCCAGGCCAAATGCCTGGAACAAGTCTGCGAGCAGATTATCACCAAAGCACCGGCGCAGGCACGGTCGAGTCGGAAGTAAAACGGCTTCACTTTAGGGCATCGAGGACATAGCAGTCATCAGCAAGGGTGGGGATTCTGTGGCTCTTTAGAAGAGCTCAGAAGTGGGACGTCTACTCTAAAGTGATTCTTTGAACTGTGGCAGAGAGGATGGTTAGCAAAATGGTTCTCAGAGAGGCTGAATGTAGGGGGAGGTAAACTCACGTAGAGTCGCTTGATTTTCGAAATTGGATCGGGGGCCAGACGCCTTATATACCCGGGAGATTTTTTTCGCAGAGCGCTAGCGACTAAGCGAGCCAGGCACAGACCACTCTTCCAGTCACTGTCCGCACAATATAGCATAGCACAAGCAAATGACTCATCCGTGCATAGTGCCCCCACCCTGACAAATCCGACCTCTTGCCTATCGTGGATTAGTCCTTTCTACTTACGCCTCTCGGTGTTTGCTCAATACCTTAACTTATCTTATTTGCATTTGCAAAGTAGCGCTTTGCAACTCTATGAGGGCCTGATCGCGGGTGATGGACGATGATTGGTTGCTTTCGGAGGCAATATTTGGATTTTGATTAGGTACCTTAGCTAGTACGTACCCCAATGACAGTAATGTGGCTTCCAAGCTGAGTTGATTCCGGCGGCCGGCGACCACCACCTGATAGACTAGGGAAATTGGGATTCCATCTTCCCTCTATAGCCCCTAATACAAATTTGTATAGTAGTCTATGGCTTACCTACTGGATCTAAGAATACCTATCACCACCCCAGTATCTCTTTCCCAAGTCCCATATACTGCGCTTTGGAGCGCCGTTGGCTGAGCGTGGCACCCGCAGTCAAGGCACTCGTTTATAGTTTTAAGAGCTGTATAGATTCAAATCTGTGAGAATTTCTAGTATATCAGATAAGTTCATAGACTTCAAGAAAGTATCTTTATAGCTAGCTGCAATAGGCGGCCTTATAGAGGCCTCAGGGCCTCCCGAGATTGTTATAACTTGAATTGAATTGAATTGAATCGAGATAAATGGGGGAATCTGCAGTGATCCACTCTGGAATCGCGGTCCGCCGCAGCGCATTATAGATATTACTACTGATGGGCAGATCCTCGCGGCCCCCCACGAAGCTGCGCTGCGGGACATTGGCAACAGTGAACTTGAGATTCGGATTACCGGCGCAGGCATTGCTAATCAGGGTCAGGATGCTGTCCAGGATGCCCGGGGCCTCACTATAGAACCAACCCATGTCTTTGAAGCCCAGTATCAATAGCCTCAAGTCAGCTGAATAGGCACCGAGGGCATTGTGAATCCTGCCCTGGTCCACAGCCCGCCGCACGGCCCCAGACGGCGAAATAATGGTGATCAAAGTCGGCCGCCACATCCGCCGTGTACTGTACCCGCCGCTGGTTTTGGGCTGGTCGGAGGCGGTCTGTTCCCCGTAGAGCGGCGGCGGGGTAGGCGGTTCGGCAAGATCCGGCTGCACGGTCCCTGTGTTGGGGCCCGCCCAGACAAGGTGACAGCAATGTCTTGCCCCCGAAACCACTCCCAGATCCGATACCTCCACGTGTAGGTTGTCCCCTTTCTTCCCCTGGGTCATCGAGGCCCCTATTGTACAACCATCACTCGCAGGGTGCCTGCCGGAGCGACATAGACCACCAGCCTTGATGCATCTGCCCAGAGTCACTAGCCTGGCCTTTCAGAGAATCATACTTAATCCCGCTAGGAGCCCACTAGGATCTTTCAACCCAGGAACCTTTTTATTGCCCCAACTTAGAAAGGTCAGCGCTAACTTGCTCTACCGCCATGGCCTCCCTGACTCTCGAAAGCCTTCTGGTGGAGTTAGTCGAGGAAGTTGTTAGTCGGCTAGACTTCCACGATCTCTGTGCACTGCGCCTGACTGGACGCACCGTCTCATCAAAATCATCCACTGCTACCTTTCGAAACTATTTCCTTTCCAAGAAGTTGATGCTTGCAGAAGCCCCGCTTGAGCAGTTTGTTCTCGTCACCGAACCAGGACGGGTTCGGTCTCTGGCTTCAGCAGCTCACTCTTTATGCCTCCATAACGCCACCAATCAGTGAAGTTGCAAGCATCGGAGAAGAGTATCTCGTCAGCTCTAGGATAGTTTCATTATTAGCGCGAGGCTTTCAAAACATGCGCGACTACTCGCCACGAAATGCCCCCTTGTCGGTTTCTCTCAAGGTGCTCGGGTACGGCTCCAGAAGGGAATCAGCGGCTAAGATACTAAGGGTGACCATGGCAGCCCTCAGAAGCACAGGATTACCCATCCGGTCATTTGATGTGTTTACGGAAGGCTATACCCACAGACGGGGGCCGGGGGGTTACTGTAGGTTTCCCATCGGCGAAATCACCGAGGCTTTATCCGGCGGCAGCACGGCCGACCTGAACAGGCTAGCAACGACTTTCCAACCATGCAAGAAATTATGCCTCAGCTTGGCGCACCATGTGATTAAATCTAGTTTCCACCAACCCAGACACATCGTGTTCCCGCACAGTGACGAGACCGCCCGAGACCATACCCGATCCCTTTGTGACCTCCTGAATCTATGCCCCACGCTCGAGGAACTGCACTTGGTCTGGGAATATGACTCCGTCAATGAACAAACCACTGGGGTGCTGGAAGAACTGTACTTCTTCAGCCGAGTGGCAGAGTCTTGTCAGTTTCCACGCTTGGAGAAATGCACATTGCACAATCTTCGAATGACCGAGGCCACGCTCCTGACCTTCTTCCGCCAGCTCAACGGCTGGTGAATTTAGTGTTGCGATATATTTTTCTGCAAGGTGAACTCAATGGCTTATTCAGACTTCTGTCTACAACAATGCCAGAGCTAAGATATTTGCGTCTTCAAGCTCTCTTTTCTTCTACTGGGACTGTCTGTTTCTTGTACGAGCCCCCGGAGAATAAGCTGAGGAACCCGAGATGCTTTGTACCGCCTGGTATAATCCGGAGGGGCACGGCTGTTAGGAGGCCAGTTATAGCTCGAGCTATTAGGTAAAATGAGATAGCCCCAATCCACATCCAAGGCGGTATACATATATACCAGGTTCGCCCCCTTATGGCATGGCATTGATGCTATGATAGTACTAGACTGTAGACATCCGGAGAAGTAGAATATCAGATACAGTTGCTACACAACTAGACACAAGTATCCAAACCCGGCAGGATCATGCGCTGGGAATTATGATAGGTAATGCTTGGCAATCGGTAGCAGCACACGCATAGTATCGTAGTATTTATGTTATAGAGCGTAAGTGATGTATCATCCGCATAATCCTTTGAAAATACCGTTCTTTTCTCGTACCCTCGCAATAATCCTCTATGATAAATCCCCAATGCGGTACAGGCTTCTTGAACCCCAACGCTCCCTCATGTCGTCTACATGTTCCTTTCCGCATCACAGAGTGATTGCGTCAATGGACTGAGGGCACGCAACTATAAGATTCGTCTCAATAGCACAGCAAGTGATGGTAATGACAATCACGACAATTCAGCATATCGCGCTTTTGCACGAAAAAGTCTTAGTACACGCGTGTTCCCGCCTCTAACTCTTGCTGAGATCCGTGAGTACGTTCCACGACAGACAAATGAGGACATCAAAGACCCGTATTATTGGGAGCTTATTCCCATAAAGGAGTACGACGAGGACGGTGAACCAACACCACCAAACGTCGCTGTGCAGAAGACATTGAGAAATGCCATTCCAGATTGGTACCGACGGTCTCGTGTGGGCGTACAGTGGTGACCGTAGTGTACAGGGAAACAGTATAGATGGCAAATAGTTCCATATTCATTCTACCTTCCGCTGGACTTAAGTCAAAATGTGTTAGATTCAACTGACATTCTTTCTTTGCGGTAGCGACACTACTGGGAAGACCCGAACTGGGGCCCCAGAACTTGGCAATTGGGAACCCTTCGCAATCAGCAGTTGCTGCCACATCTTCTAATTGAGCTTTGAATCCCATTCATTTGTGGCGCCCCGAAGTCCCTGCTCGATGTTGCTCTCCTGTGGAGGCCGCTTCAACGACTCCACCGCCGACCCAGATTTCCCAGTTGGTCTTGGACCGGCTGGAAACGACAGATTAGCTACAACAAGGTGATGGAGGTGCAAGGAGATGATGTAGGGAGGTGTAAAACGCCAATGCTTCCGCCCGGTCGGGACTGTACGCTCTAGCGCTATATGTGCTGACATACACAACTACGGATGCTTCATCAATTGCGACCGAGTCTACAATTCCCTGCAGGAACACCACCACCAATCACCACCAATCTTCGCATTGACGCAACATCCAAGATGATATTCGCAAACTAGAGCAAACGAGGTATTTTTCCAGCGTGCAGTGACATAAGCCAGACACAAAGGTTCGTTGCAAAATAAAGCCAAATCGCTAGTTACTGCTTCCCCAGCCCGTCGAGATAGCTTTTACGTCAAGGATGTTTGACGATTTTCTTCTTCTCGGGATCCTTGTGATCGCCGTAGGGGAATGGCAGGGCATCCTTGTCCGCGGGCGAGCTCGAGTAATACCGATGTATGATGAGGCCCCCGGCGATGAGGGCGCAGATGGTGTAAATGCCCCGGTTGTTGCGCCCGCCGCTAAAGCTCTCGTGATCAGCACCCATCAACACAGTTTGTGAGATGACCTACCGGAGAGCGGGGGGGACGCTGCCAGCTGCGAATGCTGCCATTGTGGTAAGTGTAGGATTAGCTTAGTTACAGGTGGTGTGGAGAGACAGAGAGAATCTGACAGTGAGTGTGGCGTTGTACGAGGGGGAGGGGTTGGAAGTGGACATATATAAGCACTGGCTGGGTATTGTGTAGATCACGCGGGTGACACTTTGCCACGCTGAGTTAGTACCAGGATACGACCTGCCATCCACTACTTTTGCGGGGAGTCTTTGTACGAAGACTGGGGTGTCTTGACATCATCAGCCCTGACGAAGGGGTCTGGACCAGAGATGGACTCATGGAGGTTCCACGGGTTGGCCCGCTGAAGCTGTGACACTTTGTTCCAAGATGTAGAAGAAATGCAAGTATTGTACTGTACACTCGGATAGTCTTTCACTACTCCGTAGATTAAGCTCTATGATCAGCTCTCTTGCTGCCCAAAGCGCAGATATGATGGATCTCATTTGGCATGTCGTTTAATTTACGCCCCTCTCTTCCAAGCCACATTCCAGCCGCTTCGTGTTTCCCCTGTTTTAAAGCTCACGCATCCCGCATTCATTTAGTCTTATTATCCTTCACACCTTTCGTGGTAGCTGTTTATCATGGGTCTCACCAATTTGACCAGTGCATGTGTGAGTATCCCCAGCTACTATAAAGTATCTCGTGGCTGATGAGAGCGGGATCAGTGTTGGGGTCTATATCGGCTCCTCGGGGCCAACTTGACATCCTTTGACGGATCCGCAGCCTACAATGCCTCCCTTGCGTCTTACTTTTCGCAGCAGGAGTCCCAGCTCTATCCCAGTTGCATTGTAGCTCCCACCACCGTCGAGCAGGTGTCCACTGCAGTCCGCTATCTCACCACCAATTCCACCTGCGACTTCGCAGTCCGCTCGGGCGGCCACCAGGTGTTCGCCGGCGCAGCTAACATCGCAAACGGGGTGACCATTGACCTGCGGGGCCTCGACCAAATTGAGGTCAGCGATGACTACTCGACTGCGACCGTCGGGGTGGGCGCTACCTGGGGCGATGTCTACGCAGCGCTCGACCCATTGAACCTCACGGCCGCGGGGGGTCGCGTCAGCGGGGTCGGGGTGGGCGGATTGACCATCGGAGGGGGCATCTCCTACCATTCCCCGCGGTACGGCTGGACCTGCGACACTGTCGTCGACTTTGAAGTCGTACTGGCCAATGGCACCATCGTCCATGCCAACGAACGCGAGAACCCCGAGCTGCAGACCGCTCTGCGCGGGGGATCCAACAACTTCGGCGTCGTGACCCGCATTCAGCTGGCGACGATCGAGCAAGACCAGATCTGGGCAGGCCTGGCCTACTACTCCTTCGACACCATCGACGCGCAGCTGCAAGCGGCCGCCGACTTCAGCCAGCCGGACGGCTACGACGAATATGCCTCGTTAGTCCTGAGCTTTGGATTCTTGAGCACGCGAGAGGCGGCGCTCGTCAACAGCCTCGTCTACACCAAGCCAGAGCCAAACCCCCCGGCGTTTCAGGCTTTCACAGCCATCCCGTCGGTGAGCAGCACGCTGCGGTTGACGAACATGTCTGCTATGTCAATCGAGCAAGGCTCGTTTCAGCCCAATGGTGATCGGTGGGTTTCTCTTCCGCTTGCTTGCTTGCTCCTCTACGAGAAACTAATTTGAGCGATGCGGACAGTCAGCTGTGGCTGGTCACGGCGTTTGAATCTAGTGTATCTATGCTGAACGCTACGTACCGTCACTGGAATCGCACTTTGGCCGATGTAAGTGATGTCGCGGGCATAGGATGGTCGCTCTCGCTGGAGCCCCTGCCGCCGGCCATCTACTCCCGACACAGCGATACCAACTCGCTGGGCCTATCAGACACATCGGGCTCCTTGATGATTGTGCTGTTGTCCGCCAGTTGGACACATGAAGCGGACGATGCGACCGTGACCGAAGCCGGCCGGAGCCTGATCTCAGGGGTGGAAGACGACGCCCACGCGCAGAACGCGTATCACCCGTTCAAGTACTTGAACTACGCGGCTCCATGGCAGAGTCCGATTGCGAGTTATGGCGATGCGAGTGTTGAGCGATTGCGTCGCGTGTCGCAAGCAGTGGATCCGGAGAGGGTTTTTCAGCAGCAGGTTCCGGGTGGGTTTAAGCTTCCTTGAATGATGGTTGCTGCGCGTGGTGTTGGCGATACAAGTTTATCTCGAAAGTCAATGCTGAGATGCGGTTCCAAGTTTTGAGAGTTGCTATCCGGTATTTGCTCTCAGGATCCGGTCATTCTTGGCTATGTATACTTGGCCGATAACCTTAAAGTAGTTGTATAAAACCATAACACATACATATTGCCTGCTTGCCATGGATCTCAAGTCGTATTCAGCATGAGTATAGTATCGTCTTCCCTTCCCCTGCCGGCGAACAGTCTCCTCTACACATTCACCATGGACGAGCCATCCAAACTGCTCACCCCACCTCCCCAATCATCCATCTTCCAGCTAGACTTCCCCGCGCCCGGAGTCCTCCTTGTCACTATCAATCGCGAGGCACAGCGCAATGCCGTCCCGGTCGCAGGTCACGCAGAAGGCCACCGGATCTGGCACTGGTTCGACGACGAGCCCGCCATCCGTGTAGGAATCGTGACCGGAAAGGGCACCCAGGCGTTCTGCGCGGGCGCCGATATAGTAGAGCAGTTTGAAGGATCCGCCATCTATAACATATCCATGCCGGTCCCCGAAGATGGATTCATGGGGCTCAGTCTGCGCCGGGGCAAGAAACCGGTCATTGCGGCGGTGAATGGGATAGCATTGGGTGGGGGATTCGAAGCGTGTTTGAATTGGTCAGTGGTTCTTGGCCTGGCCACATATCCCCAGAAAAAGCTCTCTCTCCCCAGTTAACACCGGTGTCATGATGATGGTATAGTGACCTCGTGGTCTCGTCCCCCGAAGCGGAATTCAGTCTGCCAGAAGTGCACGTCGGAGCCTTTGCGGCGGGTGGTGGACTGGCCCATATCGTGCGGGCTTGTGGGCTTCAGATCGGGAGTGAGCTGGCCCTGACTGGACGACGGATCTCCGCACGGGAGGCGAAGAGCTTGCGGTTGGTAAATGTCATCGCTAAGTCACCGAAGACGGTGGTGGCTGAAGCGGTCGAATTGGCGACGCAGATTGTCGGCGTCTCGCCGGACTCGGTTGTCGCTTCACGATATGGATTAAGAGAGGCTTTGGAAATGGATACGGTTGAGGGACACACACGTCGCACGACCAAACAATATGGGAGACCTTTGGTGGAAGGGGAGAATTATCGGATTGGGCTGGAGGCATTTGCGAAGAAGAAGCGGCCGAAATGGGTGGATTCGAAGCTGTAACTGCAGGATCTCGATTATCGCATGTCAGTATGGTATGAGGATAGCAAAAATAGTAAAAGCAAAAACATACAACAGAAGGGATTCGCTGGTGGTCACCCACCCAACTACTAACCTCCCGGCGTGTGGCTTGAGTACGGCTGAGCGGACGGGAAGCCCTATTTTCCACACCCTGTGGTCGTATGTGCTTATCGTCACAAGAACATCTTGCTAGATTCCGCTGGATGGATTTACCAATGATAATACTGGCGGAGGTCTGTATAACTATTCACGTATGCCTCTTACTCCTGGTCGGTGTAGTTATATAAATTATCTCCCTAAGTCTCCATGCTTTAGGTAACGCATACTGAAGATAGTACTCTACTCTCGGCATTCTGGCTGTCCCCCCCCTGATGCCGTCTTCAGCAGTACAATGACTGCAAAGGTTTTTATGTGCCGTCGGAGATGAAGCCCTTGTAGACATTCTCTCACCGACTAGAATCCACAAGCAGAAGACGAATATTGCTTCAATTCCAGCTTGGACGCCTATTTCACCCCTGAACAGCCAGCAGACAGTCAAGTAGCACCGATTCGAATGGCACCCAGGACGCTCTGTTTTCCTCGGGATAACTTACACCACCGTCCAGTCGAACAGCCCTACAACCAACCCCACACTGGTCGAAGTCTTATCGGGCAGATCCACGAGTAGATGCATCATATAAGAGGCTTAATCGATGACAATCTCCCAAGAAAACACCATAATTGAAACTGTGGATGGATGTGCACAATGTGGAAAGTAGAAGAAATGCCAAAAGAGCCCTCGCTGCCCAGGAGTCGAAGCCGGGCCCTGCGTCCCCCAAAAGGGGTTAGCCCAAACCATGCGTTAATTTCTGCCGCGTGAGGTCTAAACTTCCCCCTGATGGCGGAATGGGTGGTAGGAAGTGTTGTGTGGGGTTGGGGCATAGGGTCTCTTTATATCATAGGGTGAGTGTGCAGCTGCACCCCGCGGGTGGGTGCGGTCTGTGCTTAAGTTAAGCGAGGTGGGGTTCGGTCTCGCTTAGCGGTTGGAAGTATGTATACCTCACCTCCCCTGAGGCCAAACATGTCATCCTGGACCTGGGATAGTCTGAATCCCTTCTACTGGATCACAACGCATTAATAGGTCAGCGGGCATCTTGTTCTCTCCAGTCAACCGTCTCTACTGATCTTGTTTCGCCGAAAGGTACGTTCCAGTGCATCATCCTTGTCAAGGGAAAACAATCGCTTCAACCATGCCGGATTGTCAACCTGCATGAAACCTCTAAACCTACATGCAAACGTGCCATGTAGTGGAGAAGCCAGTAGATAAAGACACTTCCGCTGTGAGGCTCATGCTCGATTATAGTGCAGAGTCTCCGCGTAGAAAAATGCCCCTCGATGATGTAGCTATTGACGGCATGCTTTGCGAATGCGTGAAGAAATTTTCCTCAATCTTAGGCCAGCACTCAGTTTCATGAGACCTCCCTCCCGTCTTCTCTTCTTCTTCTTTCATCCTCTGGTCAACTGATTAGAGCTGGCGAGAAACCCATCTTTCTTCAGTTGACCACCTATCAATCTATCCTCATACCTTGAACAAACTCTCCTCTAACCTCAAAGACTTTCCTCTCTCCTTGAAATACTGCTCTCCCACCTTGATAACCCGTTGACTCAACTTTGAAGGCATTCGTCTTGCCTTCGAAAACCACTCCCTTACTTTCGAATATCTTTCTCTGACTCCAGATCCTATTTTTCTCCCTTCAAAACCTTTAATTTCACCTCGAACACTTTGCTCTTATCTTCAATACAATTTCACCTCGAACACTTTGCTCTTATCTTCAATACCTCTTTCCTACCGTCCAAGACGTCCTCCTACCTCAAGATCCTATCCAAATCATGGCGAAACCACCGACGCCCAAGCAGCGTCAGATCTTCCTGGCGTGTAGACCCATTTTCAGCGGTCGAAAGGCAGCGATTCGCAATGTCAAAGCCATCAGAGCACACCTACAAGCCCATGAGTCTGCTTTGGAGACGCTCATCCCCTACTACCGCATGCACCACGTCCTACCGATTGTCAAGTTCCTGGTGGAGAAGGGCGTCTTCGACTCAGACACAAAGGCCCAAGCCTTCTTTCCCGATCTCCAACCCGAAGAGCTCGATGCACCTCTTCCCCTGCCTGGAGAATCCTCCGCTGACACTCCGAACCGCCACAACAAGGAAAAGGGGATGGAAAAAGATGACGACCTTCCTGGGTCTTCAGCAGCCACTCCAGCAACCTTGCCGACCGGGCAGACAAGCGTCGGCCTCCCCCAGGGGCAGAGAGCCGAACAGAGTGACGATTCAGGTACGTAGCCCGGAGAGATAACCCAGTAACTCCTTTGTATATGATTACATCATTGCCTAACACCCGCTCGCAGACCCGCCATCTCCCACCGAAACACCAATGGCCCCGCCAATGCGCCTCTGTCTGCCCTACAAGACTCAGCATCGAATTCTAACGACTGTCCAGCGCGTCCTGGAAGAGAGCATCTTCGAGTTCCTCCAGATGTGGCTTTACCTCGAGCTTGCAAGCGAAGGTTGGGACTGCCCCGAAGCCATCGAGCTGACGACGGGAATGCGATTCCTGAAGAAATGGCGCACGCGCCTTTCGAAAGATGCGTTCTGCTTCGTCAACTACGACTTGGACGCGGTCTTCCAGGCAGTGGCCCCCATCCGCCACGCGGCAGTGCATCGACAACACAAAACAATTCAAGGAATCTGCGACTGCATTGCTGCCGCGCAGCAGCTGACCGAGATCCTGCAAGATCAAACGCGCACCCTCCAGCTCCACGAGCTACACTGGCATGTGCAAGGCCAAATCCCCGCGCTCGCAGTCAGCGAAAAGCTACTCCAAAATGTGGAAGCGCAGTGCGCGCAGATGGGGAAGGAGGGGGTGAATCTACGGGCTCAGGCCATTGCCGATGAGCGAAAAGGTCGACGGATGATCGGCATTCTTCTGGAGACTTTGATGGAGAAGATTTTTGTGAATGATCGGATTGGATTGGAGTATGGCCGAGATGGCCGTGGTACAAATATCGAGGGTGTATCCTTCGCATACACCGCGCATGTAGGGGAGCAGCATTGGCAGCCTGTTGAGGAGTGGTCGCAGCCTCGCGACTTTTTGTATTAATGGCATAGCATTGTGCCTCCATGTATGAAGCTGTGAAAGCACAGCTGATGGTGGAGATTCATATTTGGGATGTATGATTGATCATGTGTATATGCCGTATGATTCGGCACTTTTGCATAGCATACCACCGCAGTGGTTGGTCTATCCTGTGGAGATGAACTGTGTTCTGTATATTCCATTGCCGTGGGGATTGTTCCTACAATCAACTTCTTCCTCACAACTTGATGATTGCGTTCCGTTCCTGTAAACATTCCGGGGATGACATTGTGTCGTACGATCACTTGAATTCTTCTGGCTATTGTCTACATAACGCCTCAGCTCCCAGCATCGTGCATAGGATCATTGTCTTCACGATACGATCCATATATGTTGAACATCGTGCAGACTGTATTTGCTATTTGTTATTGCATGTTCAACATGACTCAGAGAGATTCATCGCTCCCAACCTTACCCTTCATTTGCATTGATGTGAAGTCACATCAGGGGACTCAAACCATCACAGCATTCCAATTTACCTGCTCTAATCTGAGAAAAGCTAAAAATAGATACTAGCTCTGCACATCGCAGCATACATAACCCAGGACCAGACTTAATTGTTTTAGCTGGAGGTGACTTGCCAGCGGCGGCGTTAAAAAACTTACCTCAACTTCATCACTTCCCCTCCAATCTTCTTTCTTTATGCTTTTCCTCTGCTTCTAACCTCTCTTCTGCACTGAAGAAACCTTGGTTATTCCTGACCATGGCTTCATCATCCCACCGCAATGGTCCTCTTGTTCACCATCCATCCTGGCCCGAACCATGGACGCACCCGGAATTTTCTCCCGACGAGACACCCGCAACCCGCCAGAAACGCTATCTCTCGCGAGAGTGGTTCAGATAGTTAGCAAGAATCCTCGAAACATGGGGAATCTCACGACAGAACCTGGTCCTGGGGCTACGTGATCTATCGAGCGCCCTACGCATCCGAAGAAGACTGGAACACTGCTCTAGCTGGCCCTACTGGACAACTATTTCAATTAGAATATGTTGCCTAAGTCCCTGGCTACACTATGGCGTGGGGAAAGATTGCAAGCCAGTACTATCCCAGTGGAGACATCATCTGTGCTTCTCCCTAGCATCGATACGAAATCTGGCCCTACAGGTTGTACATCAGTGGAGGATCTTGTTAGACATAAGCGCAAGTAGCGATTGACTTGAGAACTAATTTGCCCCAGCAAACGGCTCACTTCCAGCCGCACATTGCTGTTGGGAATGGCGATCCGGGACAGTACTTCATGGCAATCCTTGACGAGGTCTTTCCCTTCCAATGAACGCACTGTCTCCGAAAGAGCTTCTCCTCCACGTCGGGATGAACCGCTCCAGGGAGACTGCGGCCTTCACTGACCCTAGCCTCCTTATATATATCAGCATATAACCCCGGAGCATCTCGAAATCACTCCGCGGGATCTGAGCTCCGCGAGCTGAGAACATTGAGGTCTTCCTTGTAGTTGGAAAAGGGAAGCGGCACTGCTTGCATCTTCGACATCTCCTCGTAGAACCGATCGAGGCGGCGCTGTACCTCGTATCGCAGCATAACTCTGGGATCCTGGGAGGGCACATCCTGATACTGGCCTCGCAGCGTTACCTCGGCCATACGCCGCATGTCATTGCAGAACTGAAAGACAAAGTACTGCTGCGCTCTAGGCTCGTCGCGAGGGTCGCCCATTTGGCTCAGATCCGACTCGCACTCACGGAGTCTCTGGCGAATCTCCGCGACGATCTGGGCCCGTTATCCCTTGTCGACGTATTGCATGAGGGCTTGGATCCCCGTCCTCTCCTTGGTTACTGTTTCCCAGTTTTGTTCTGTAAATTCGCTTCTCTCCCGCTCGTCTCGCTCAGTATCGGTGATGTCGGCTTCAACGGGGGCTCTGTTTCGCAGTCTAAACTAACTGTGATTTAAATGGGGTACAGTGGAGAGACCACTCCGCAGAAGCTAGATTATCTGGATTAAGAGTACATTAGTACTGCAAAGACACAAGAGCGCCAGCGATACCTACCCAGTTGTCGGATATTAGCATTGCCAGGCTTTTGTTAATGTTGTCATTCGACAGACGCCTAGTGGCTGATCAAACTTTGTACTCCGTAAGCATTGCCTTCCAGTATGTGTCTATCCTCATGTGAGGCTCCTTTCACTGGCGTCGAGATCTTGCAAGGCGTGGCTGGCGAGGGTATGTCACGTGACACACCAACAAAGACCATGGAGTGCAACGATCTGATGTCTGGACAGGATGTTCAGAGCTGCCCGGAATCATGACTACTGGAGAAACCGCATGTACCCACGAGACCATCGAGCTTATTCTTTGACTCCCCGCATTCCCCAGGGGAGCACGACAAACGGGTCTCAGCGGAGAGACCACTCACTATTCGCCCATTTGGCTCAATTGCGGACCGCGCGGTTGATTGGATAATGGCTGGTGAAACAAAGAATATCTCTATCAAAGCAATGTGCTTTACTGTACCTTCACTAACCATCAATAATGAGAGTATGTTGAGCGCCCTCTTTGTCATCGACTACTGGCATTGGAATTTCCTTCCTGGTTTGAGCTTTCTTTCCGCCACCGCATTGCATTCTCATCCTTCCTCATCCCCATGCTTCTCCTTCCTGCTGCCCCTCGTTTTCATTCCTTACTCTTCCTGGACGTCCATCAAATTGGCGCAGACATGATAACTACCTGCTGGCAAATCATCTTGGGCGCCCTCATGGCCCTGGCCCACCTTGCTATACCCCGAAATCGCCGTGACATCTCCCGAGCCCGCCGTGGCACGAGTTCAATCCAGCATGATATTTTAGCCTTTGTTCGCGATGCTATCGCCGCAAGGCTCCGTGCTCTGCGTGAAAGAGACGTTCAGATGGAGGCTGTACTCATTCTTCTGCTCGTCCTGCAATTCCTCTGCTGCAATCCCCGTCCCACAGCCACAGCCCCCTACAACGCCAATCACTTCAACGGGGCCAAAGTGGCCATCATGCACTACGCTACCGATGTGCACCACCTCTGCAATGCCAACATGAACCTGCATTTCATCCGGAACGAAGGCACCCAAGCGGATCTAGTCCTCGTGCATCCGCCCCACTGGACTCCCGGCAGCGAGTCTCCCTCTGGAAGGTTGCTGCACAAAGCAGAGACGGCGTACGGCGCAAAGTTGATTCCCATCCCGGGGCTGCGCCCTCTGGGGGACAAGGGTAGGTTTACTGTACATACAACTGCCATTCCACCACAAACTAAACAAACCCCGTAACAGTCAACTGGACAGACTACACCAAGCTGCTAGCATTCAACCTAACACAGTACGACCGCGTGGTAGTCGCAGACGCAGACGGGATGTTCCTCCAGGCATGATCTCCCTGGTACAGACAGTCCAGCAACTACCGACCTTACCTACTAATAATGCCCGTATCGCATAGAACATCGACTCCCTCTTCCGACTGGACGCCGCTCCGCTCGCCGCGCCCCGCGCCTACTGGCTCGGCCCCATCGACGAGACCATGCAACTAACCCCTTCCTTGATGCTCATTCAGCCCTCCGCCACCGAATTCACCCGCATCGTGTCATCCATTCAGGACACCTACCATGCCGAATCCGAGAGGGAGATCATCAACCGCCTCTACCTCGACTCCGCAATCCTGCTCCCGCACAGGGACTACCTCCTCCCCACGCGCGAGTTGCGCACCGACAACCACACGGATTTTCTGGGCAGTCCCTATGCGCCCTGGGATACAAGCGAAATTCTCAGACAGGCCAAGTACCTGCTTTTCTCCGACGGGCCCGTCGCAAACCCCTGGCTGCGCACCCCGGCCGCGGTATGGGCGGGGGAGCAGCAGCCGGCCTGCGGGAGGGCGCCCTTGACTGGGGCGGTGGATTGTCGGGCGAGGGATCTTTGGGTGGGGTTATATAGGGGGTTTGTGGAGGAGCGGGAGGTATGTCGTTTCGTCATGTGGGTTGTTGTTGGTGTTTATTTTCGTGCACGCATGAGTTGACTGTATAGTATATGTAGATGGTCTGCGGACGGGAGTTCGTGCCTCAACCTCGCCGGAATTCGCGACAGGCCAGAGACGCTGGACATGCTAGCCGGCTGTGAGAAAGAACCGTCTACACGTGTTGATCATGGATGCTGAGGAGCGATAATAAGAAACTCCTGCGATGGCTCTGGTAGAAAAAGTAATTGTACAATTCAGATGGGGCAGAAACGCCGATCGTATCAAACCCATCTATGGGGTATCGTTACCTCTACCTCGAGTATATAATCACTCTTGCGGCGGAGCATATCAGCTACAAGCAATGTCATTAAGACTCATTCGAATAACATATAATCAGGCAGGAAAAACGGTAATCTCATTCCGTAAAAGAAACTACATAGTTAAGCACCCCGGCTCAAAGCCAAATCAACAGCCACCAACTCCGAAAACTCAGTCGCCGTTCCGCAGCGCAGAAAGCAACTGCCAATGGGAAGGTACGCTGGGAGACTCAGTGTCGTCATTGGCGGCGTGGGGCTCGACCTGGCCCGGAGCCTGCGCTGCGCTGCTGTCCCAAGGATGAGCGCCGGTCTCAGCCTGCTTGACAACATTGCGGATGTTCAACTTACCCCTAGCATAAGCGCTGGCGTAGGTTCTAGGGATGGAGTCGACCGAGCGAGAGCGCGAATGTCGACGACGCCGTCTAGACTTCTTGCGTCTCGACTGGGCGCTGATAATGTCCTCTCGGAAAGTCAGGAGGTTAGCACGGTGGACTGGGAGGACGAGGGTGTCCTGAACAGATGACTGAGCAGACATCTGAGTGTTAGCCGTCTGCGTCACCGGTTCGGTACGCGCCGGCCACCTAATCGCATTAACATTCTCCGCCATCTCGAAAAAGAACCTCAAAATTGTAAACTCATCAGCCCACCAGTCCCACTCACTCTCCCCCCTGCACGTCCACCGCGCGGTGAAGCGCTCACCCGCCGAAGGACACCGGGCGTTGGTCTGGAAAGTCCAGAAGACGACCTTGTGGTTACGGACAACACTCCCGCCGGCCAACATCATTGGGGGTGGGATGGCGTAGCTGGGGTCCGATAGGGCCTGGTTCCAGAACAGCCGTAGCTTGCGCAGACACCAGATGGGGCCTGCGTCGGGGGCGTTGATGAAGTAGAAGAAGGGGCGGTGTTGGGTGAAGGCCGCGATGGTTTGGATGGGGTCCGAAGCTGGAGTCTGAGTCTCACCGCTACCCCCCCGGGGGACTTCCTGGATGATGTCGAGGAGGGTGTATTGGCCCAGCGGGTAGAGACGGCTGGTGAGGCGGTCTTGCCAGATGGGGTGGTCAGGGATGGCTTCTTGAGCCATCTCGGTCTTCGGTAAGTTATTGTTGTAGTAGTGGGAGTTGGAAGGGTGGAAGAGGATAGAGGGCACCCTTTATAGCTGTGAGCCACGTCCACTCATCTGCGTTGTCTGAGAATCTCAAATCCTTGTCGCGAACCTCCCCCGCTCGCAGCTAAGCTGTAACTCTCCGCTCTTAAGAGACTGTACGGTATTGTCTTGTCAGCACTGCGAATGAGAATCTCCAGGGAATTTGTCTTTAGCAAATGACGAGGTGCAGGTACTGGCATTCAGGTGACAGACCGGAAGGGGTGCATCCAAGTTTGCAGTCACAAGAAACGCGCAAGTGCGCCAATGCCACTCAGTGTCTTTAAGACTAGTCAAAGGGGTGGCATCCAACGAGTCTACGGACTCCACGAGCTTGACAGCGATTCTAGCAAAGACAAAAAGCTTTATTCGATGATATAACATGAGCTCCAAGACCAAATCCCAAACACCCAAATACAGCATCAATCGTATCTCATGCTTCCAGTACTATGAACAGCATATCCTAAACTCAAAGGTTTGTACATGAATCTATCCCTCACCCCCACTCCCATCTAATAAGCCAAGAACATCGTCACAGCAAAAGCCAACCCCGCGGCCGTCCGGTGCAACGCACTCTTGCTGGAGCCGCTGGTCGTAAGATACATGCTGGGCTCATACTCGGTCGGCGTGGTGCTGTTGGTCGTGCCGTTCCAGCAGTAGTCGTTGAAGCACGTGGTACAAATGTCCGGCAGGGTGGTGTTGGTGCGGTAGGTCGAGCGCTGGAGGATGGCGCAGGCGACGCACGAAGTCCAGTTCGAGTCCAGGGTGCCGTTGCCGCGCGTCACCACGTTGTAGCCGTTGGTGATGACATTGTCCCGCTCATCATCAGAGTAGGTGAGCTTGAAGGTGGAGAAATTCGAGTCGTAGGTGTAAGGCGAGTTGGCCAGGTAGACAACGAGCGGGGCGGGACCGGACAGGTTCTTCGGGTCACAGCCGAAGAACGTCGGGCGCTTGTTCAGGCCCAAGTTGACAAAGGTGTTCACGTCAGGGACAGGGGGGAAGATGGTGCCGTTGCCAATGCCCGAGCTGTTCAAGCTACGCTCATAAGTAGCCACCAGCGAGGTACCATTGGGCCAGTAGGAGTCGGTATCGGCGGACGAATCGATCGCGAAGATCACGTCGACTGCACGGATGGGTTGAATGAGGGGGTGCAGAGGGATGTTCTCCAGGTCCTCACCGCCGTCGACGACGTCGAGAACGGAAGCGGTAGCGTAATCTTCACTGGAATCCCGGTAGCCGAGGAACGGATTGGGAGAGTAGACGGCAATATCATCACCCCGCTCACCCAGATCCTCGAGAATGTCGGTCAAGGCAGTCTTGAAGATCGTGGGGACGTCGGTGCTGTTGATGTCCAGCAAGAACTCGTTGAAGAGGGTCGAAGAGGAGCCCATGATGAAGCCGGCATTGTCAAAGCCACGCACGCAAGTCCCGTTCTCCGACACGCTGCCGTTCCTGAAGGTGGAGCCCAGGTATTCCAAGGGGGCGAAGGCATAGACCGTCGGATCCCAGGAGCCAAACTCCCACGGAGTCACCTCGTAGACAGTGGCATTGGTCTCGATAATGACCTCGCCGGGGTTGCGACCGTCCATCACGACAATGGGCATGGGGTACTGGCCATTCTTGAAGTCGTCCATCAGGGAGATGGACGACCAGGTGTAGGAGGCACCGCCGTCATCGGTGGAGGTGTTGACCAGCTGGAAGGAAAGAGCACGGCCCCAGTAATCGGAGAAGGAGGTGTTGAAACCGGCTCCCGCCTTCCCATCCACCTGGTTGGTAATGGTCTTCCAGTACTCATAGGTGCTCAGAACCTGAATGGTGTCGTAGTTAGGGCCCTCCAACAGAGACTTAGAAAATCCCCAGACACGATCGCTGGCTTGCAGGTTGCTGATGCTGGAGAAGTTGTTGACAAACATGGAGCCAACCAGCCAGCTACCACCACTCAACCCAGCGACATAGGTGGACGACTGCAGCAAACCACCGAGCTGGCCCGAGTTGGTGGAGTTCTCCGTGCGGCTATCAAAGGCCTTGAGGCCACCGGCGCCGTTGGTGAGCGCACGGTAGCCACCACCCGAAGCGGCCACGGCAATATTCGGGATGTTGGAGATGTTGCTCGAATGGGTGGTGAGATAGGAGGTGACGTCAAAGCCGCTGAGGTTCATGCGGCCCAGGAACTCCTTCATGGGCTGCAGGGTGGCGTTGCGGCGCACCTTGAGCCATTCGGTCTCGTTGGTGGACAGACCATTGGCATCACGGATGCTGGGCCGAGTCGACGGGCAGGTCACGTTATCGGGCGTGTAGCCTTCGGGAGCATTGGGAAGCGCCCGGACAGCCAGCTCAACAGCGGCAGGAGGCAGAGTGGCGGCGTTTGCGACGCCAGCCACTGCCGCAACGATCAAAGACAGCTTCATGATCGACAGGGGAGCGGCGGACAGGGGGAGGGAAACCTGACCAGTGAAGGGGAGAGAGGGCAGATCAGAGGAGAGAAAGAAAGAGAGGGAAGGATGCAAAACGACCGCGATCATTCCCTTATATTCGAGCCAGCAGGCGATCTGCGGACCCCCCGGAAAGCCTTGGGCGATGCAGCTCCACTGGGGCCGAAAGAAAATGAGCTGAAAGATGGGTCTGCATGGCTGCTCACTAATCGGCTAAACCCGAATGCCAGATCGACCGTGTGTGTATGCTGGAATTATGCCAGTGCCAGCTGCCGCAGTGCCCAATGCCCAGGCAAGGGCTAAGGGGGGGGGGGAGTCCGCCATTCCGCAGGCAGCAGCATATCTCCGATAGCCGAAGGGGGACCCCCGAAGTTATCCCTGGATGAATTGTTCGCGCGCACCACTGGGTCCGTCGGACCCCAGAAGTCGGCGAGGTGATGTCACGGACCAAGAAGATGCAAACCTTTGTGGGATGTGGACGATGAGGGGGGGCGGTGGGTAAACGAATCAAGGGCAAGTCAATACGAGTACGGCGAGAGAAAAGCATTAGAATGCATGACTAGTGAAGTTCGACCCCTGAATAGTGGAGGAAATTTGCCAGCGAGAGGAAGAGAGGAGGAGTTCGTGCGATGAAACAGATCGAATCAGGCAGTCAGGCAACCCGCTGACTGATTGACTAGTGCTGAATCAGCAGAGAATTTTTCTGACTTTTTTTCAGACTCTGTGGCTAGTGTCTGAGGTAAACAGTGGCAGTGCATGCATAAGAAGCACATGACATCATGTCCACTATTATGCATGCCCAGCATAACTTGACTAATTCAGTCAACAACTGCGCTGATTACATCACCACCACCGCCATGACATCACCAGTTGGCAGCCTCGGGGGTCGATCTCTTGCACCACAAGCGGTATATAAATCCCCCTCTTGGGCAAATAACTTCTTCAGAGACATCTATCAATTCATCTCCCCTCCCTACATCTACAAATTTAGATTCATAACACCATCACATCAATCACACATAATGGACAAGCTCAGTGGACTCGCTTCCAAGCTCGGCGGCAGCGGCAGCAGCAGCAACAACAACAACAACAACAACCAGCAGGAAGACTACGTCGATAAGGGTACGTACTTCTTCCCCCCCCCGTGGGCCCTTGACTTTTTCCATTCCCTGCTTCCCCAGCATTCCTCAATTCATCATGCCACTGCATGACATCTGCATCATGCATCTGCATATATGTGCCCACACCCTACCCTAATTGACCCACGGAGACCCATATCCCCCATAGCTTTTTTCCCTACTAACCGACCCACTAAACAGGCGTCGACAACATCGAGTCCAGATTCGGTGCTGACCCCCAGAAACTCCGCTCCACCAACGAAAAGGCCACCGACTTTGCTCGCAACAAGTTCGAGAGCTCCACCGGGTAAGTTTTCAAGCATTAGCAGTCCCTACCAGTCTTAGTTCCAGTCTGCCCACAGACTGGCAGGCCTGCAGCAGGGAGGACAGCACAACTGACTGGGTCTAGCCGCGACGTTCCCGACAAGATCTCCAACTAGACGCGATGCCTTCGTGCGATGATGTTGATGACGTGATATTTTAATATGCTGTCGATGATGACGTACGCTACTTGTGTCTGATATATGCTATGACCTAGGAATGAATACATAATGTTGTCTGACTTGATGTGATGATTATGGTACGCGTAGGCTGTGTAGACTAGTTTTACTACATTGATGGAGACTGCTTTTAGCTACTAAAAGTAAGTCATGTCTGGACAGGTACTTAGTGCCCTGGGTCAGAGTAGGAGGGGAGGAGGGCGACAGGGAGGTGCTCTCAGACATGGCGTAGGCTACGTCATTACACTTTCTGACCTCATCACATCAAACGCGATCAACGCGATCGAAATGTACCACAAAGATAATATTGGAACTGAGAACCTGCGCAAGCCGTGGAGTTCAATCGGAAGAATCGGACTTGATGCTCAGCTGGGCTTTCACTCCCGGCAATTTATGTCCCGCGGCCAGGAACAGCCCATCCCCACGAGATTCCCGATAAGCATTTAGCAACCGCAAACTTGAGGAAGAGATTCAAGCAACCCTTCCCCGTGGTACTATAGTAGAATCGTCTCATTGTCCCACGGTCCCCGGAAAGCTGGATCCGAGGGGATCCTCGTAGACCAGACTTGAGCAACTGGAACGCCAGGTACCATCGAACCCGACAAAAGCTTGTCCGTCTCGTAATGTGACTGCAAGGGCACCGACATACATGCAGCAGATATGTAGCACCCTACAGACCAAAAGCAAACCATCACTCCATCATCGTTTCACCTGCATCCGTCGACTACATCCGCTGAAACGGCTGCAACAAGCTCTGCAATCCCGGCTGCTTCTTCGGCATGAGATACCGCGTGTTCATCCGACACAGCCGCAACCAATTCGCCGCCGCCTCGGGCATCGGCTTGTCAGCCAGACGATACGAAGCCTCTAACCGTTCATAGTACCCCTGGGCCTGGACGTAGTCCTGGGCCTCGAAGTACAGCTTGGCCAACAGATCCAGCACGGACTGGGCCTCGACGTTATCAGCGCCCATGCGGACCTCGCACCAGGCCAGATACCGCAGCAGCCAGGGGGTGGCGAGCTCGATGTGCGAGCGGTGGGCGCCGACGAACGTGCCGACGCCGATGCGGCCCTGCGAGGCGTACATGACGCCCATCAGCGCGACAACCGCGAGTGTCTCCGGGTGCTCGTGACCTAAGTACTCCTCCGCCGCGGCGAGGGCGCGACGGAAGGTCTCGGACGCCGCGCTGGTGCCCTCGGGCTCGAGCATCTGGCTGGCGCCCAGGAGACGCACGCTCTTGATGGTGAGCGGGTGGCGCGGGCCCAGCAGCTCGGTCATCTCGCGCGAGACCGCCGCAAAGACCTGCACCATCTGGTCCACGGCCGGGTTGAAGCGCATCGTGATCAACTCCGTGGTGTTGTTACTGCGCAGCGCGACCATCTGCTCCGCCGTGTCGAGCACCGAGGCGAAAGTGCGGATGTGCGTGGGGCCTAAAATCTCCCTCAACCGGTCGGTGACTCTCTCCGCCGCCTGCACCGCCTCCTGTCGGCGTTCGAGCACCCCGTACGCGATCGCGAGGCGGCGACGCGTGCGCAGCGTCTCGAGGGCATCCTCGCCGATGGTCATTTGCTGGCGCGCTAGGACGTTGGCACAGACCGACTCGGCCTCCTGGCCTCTGCCCTGGTTGGCGAGGATCTCGCCCATCAGGCTCTCGGCCCTCATGGCGAGCGGGTGCTTCAAACCAAACACCCGTTGCGCGTTGCTGGAGACCCACTGCGCCCACTCGGCGGCTTTGGTGTAGTAGGACGATTCGAGGTCGATTTCAGCGAGATGGTAGCCGACCTCCAGGGTGCTGTGGTGGTCGGCGCCCAGGACGCGGAGATGTTCCTGGAAGATCGCGTATTCGAGCTTGCGAGCTTCATCCCAGCGCCAGTGATTCTTGTGCTCCGCCGCCTGGATGGACCGTGGGTCGTTGTCCACTGCGGTGAACAATGCGCCGACAACACGTTTAGGGACCGGTGGTGGGCTCTGTGGTGAGGGGTAGGGCATGCTGCTATTCAATGGGAGGCGAGAAGGAACGGGAGGCGCTGGGTGCGGCGCGGTCGAGGTCGTCGAGGGCTGGGGGATGTATCTCTGTTCCACGACCAGCACCTGGTCGGCGATCTGTTTGATGTTGCCTTTGATCATCTTGTACATGGCGCCGCGGGCCCCAACCTTGCACATCTGCGAATGGTCGGCGTCTAGCTTTAGCCGGGTCTCGCGTTGTCCGGGAAGCCCCAGCACGGCCGACTCCTCGTCCACGACCAACTGTCAATGTCAGCCAGCCCGCCCGCCCTCGTACCGTTTATTTCTAGTGAAACCTACATGGCTGACAGAGGCCGGCCCAACGCCTCCCAACAGGACCTCTTTTCCCTCGACAAAACTGATCACGCGATAATCCTCCAACTGGTGCGAGAAACGACTCGTCATTTGTCGTGTAAAGAGCGAGTTATGTTCTAGACTATCCAGCAAATCGTTACTCGCGTGACCGTTGGCCACGAAGCGCGCCACCTTGGCCGCGATCTTGCCCAGCTCGACGCCCTTGGTGCCTCGGTGCGGACAGCCAAAGAAGACCAGGCCGTAGGTGTTGTTGCGGATAGCGTTGTATTTGGGATCCTCGTGGGCGTTCAACAAAGCCTATCATCAAGGTAAGTTCTAGGCACAGCTCTTGCACCCCATCATGACGATCGCAGTGAACCTACCTGTTTGATGACCAAGCCTCCCAGGCTGTGGCCGACGAAAATGATCTTGGGTGGCCGCACATTCTGCATCTCATGCGTCAGCGCTTTGACAAGTTAATCGAGCCCGCGACTCACCATCTGTGGGTTGCGCTCGAGATCCAGCAGGTTCAGCAGCGTATTTGCATGGTCCTTCACACTGGCGGTGGACATGCTCTGCGGGTTGGTGATGTTGGAGTTGTACCCATACACGAAGACCCGCGCCTGGGGGATATCCTGCGGAAGATAGTCCCGGGGCCAGAAGGTCCCATTCTGATGGGTCCATGTCTCGTAGGGATGGTCGGCGCGTCCCCGCGGGTTGAGGCCATGCACAAAGACGAAGCTAGACGTAGCTGTCAGTATCTGCCTGACGGTTGAGCTGTAACATGACGACGAACTCAATCTTGGGAGGTCCTTGGGGGGTGAACACCTCCTCCAAGAATGGAAACTCGTGACCCGAAGTGTCCTCCATTGTAGACAGCTTCGCAGCGGTTAGGACATCAAATCCCAGGAACCATATCCCAGGAAGTCAGTAAAAATGTGACCACATAAGCAGCAGCAAGAGAGGGACTTGGGGAGGAGATGAAGGAGTCAACCCTCAGCCGCAGACCAGGGTTTCTGCTGCCCATCAGGTGATGGCTGAAGATGCACTGCCGTACCCCAGCAATCCGCACCCTATCGGTTGTGGTCACCTCTGAGACATTCGTATACGAGTGGTACTGACTGGAATGCTCCTCATATCGCAGACCCTGGCGGGCAAACCATAATCAGAAGTGCGGATGTTGCGCGTGCGCGGGTGTACGAAGACCGTGTGGCCGCGGATAGGCCAGAGGAATACGAAGGCTGCATGGCGGTGCAGATTGGCACGACGCTTACTCCTTGGCTCGAACCGAACCCCCTGACAGTGACCGATATTTATTCGTTGACACTATCTCCGCAGACAGAAGCTGTTTGGTAGGTTATGCTATCGTGAATCAAGGGTAGTAGCAGATCATTACCCGAACAATTGAACAATCCCACCCCAGCCTTGCTGCAAAAGGCCGTCCTCCCATTACCACGCACCCACCACTCCAGCAATCGGAATATCAATTCCCGTGGTACTATATGAACTGCAATCACTCAGCAGGTACACATAGGCACCGCCCAACTCGTGGGGATCGGCCAGGCGCGGCATGCCCCCGTAGTTCTCCATCTTCTGACCCCAGTCGGGCGATTGCTCGACATAATAGGTCATGGCAGTGCGCACAAATCCAGGCGAGATACTGTTCACACAGATACTGTTCACACAGATACTGTTCGCACGGATACCGTGTCTGCTCCATTTTATCGCCAAGGTGTGGCACATGTTACGAACTAAACAGCAGATGCAGCCTGGTCAGCCGTGGCCTTTGGTTTAGCGCAAAATCGTGTCCTGATTGTCCTGAGCCCACTTACGCCATTTGGTCGATACGAAGTCATACTGCCGTCATGACAATCGACCCTTTAATTCCTAGCTCGATGAATTTGCGAGCGACGATCTGGGCACAGAAATAGGATCCAAACACCTACTTTAGTCAGTACATCTGAGAAGAAAATTCCAAGGTCAGACACTCACGTTCAAATTGAACAGCTGCTCCAGCTCAGGCTGCTCGAACTGGAGAGCCGGTTGAGGTTTGGTCATGCCTGCAATTGGCCACCAGCCCATCGATTCTCCCCGTCTCCTCGACAATCTGAGTGATTGCCTTCTCGACACTCTCTTCTGATGTGACATCCGCCTGTAGACTGTGGAAATTGGGGTACCGCTTTTGCAGAGCCAGTGCCTCCTCTCCCGGCTCCATGAGATCAAGCGAATAGACGTGTTGGGCTGCGTTCGCAAGGCACACTTCCGCAATTCCAAGGCCGATGCCTCGGTTGCCGCCGGTTATCGCGACGACTTTACCGGATAGAGTAATCTGCCAATTGAAATCAGAGGGGGGCATTGTGCTAACATAAGGCGCCGCCGGTGCGCCCGTTGTGGTCTCCTCGTTCGAGTGATTTGCGCTGGCAATAGGCGACATGATGTCCGATCGTGCCCACGGGTAGTGTACAAGAAGCAGAAAGCTCAGTGCTGGTGATACAAGGATGGTCCCGGAATGTGAACCTAGTGACTCCGCCGGGCTTGAAAGCAGATCTCCTTCTTTGATACGGAGTATGCCCCTGGAATCATGTCATAGAACGAGCAAAGACTCCGTCTTCGGCTCGAGGCTCCCAGCAATCAGCCCTTGCCATGTCAGCCGACGGAATGCTTGAGGTTACGTCAACTGGGCCCTTGACCCCGTAGCCCTGGCCCGGCCCAAAATTAGGGCCCGGGAGCAGGGCGGACGAGGAGCCTGATGCCCCCACGATCGCGGATCGACTCCGGCACGGCGGACGCCTCGGCTCGAGGCCGAACCCCCACGATCTCGAGCCCCGCCGGCAAGTGGGAAGAATAATTCAGGAAAAAATCATCTGTTGTGGCGCGAAAACAGCGAAAGCTCTTAGGGCGTGATACTACTTGTTTTGAGCATCAGATACCGAACTTGTCGGTTGGGTATGGTCCAGTCACTTCTTGGGATAGTGGCATTGCTATACGTATATTCCGTACCTCAATCGGATTGGGGATGGCGAGACATGGGCGATCGAGTCCAAATGAGTCTATCGGGATTTCATACATCATATCTTCATACTATTATACATTCGACTATCGGTCCGGGGACAACCGCCTCGACGCTCAGGCAACGCCTGCATCGTCACAGTGTCAAAGCGCACGGCAAAACCCTGGGGGTGGCTCGGCGTGCCCAAAACTGCGCTCATTTCTAGCGTCCTGGGGCGTGATGGGCCTTCCTTTGGTATGACGGCGCGTCTCCATTTGGCATTTGTAGGCGATGTGGGGATGTGGGTTTAGCCGAAAATCGGCCTCAATGATTGTTTGAGGAGATTGCCGAGGGCCAACCCGGCCTTTTAACCCCCGCAAATCCCGCCAGGCCCTCTTTGGCATACTCCGCCTCGAGGGTCTCCCGCAGAGAATAGCTGGGCCAGCACACTAGGCGTTCGAACCTATCGATTAACTGGAGGAGTGCGGCTCGCTCCTGAGGAGTGTGTACACTCATTCCCGCTACGTGAGTCAGTTTATCGCTCTCCGCACGCGTAGGGGAGTGAGCTTACCCCCGAATAAACATTGCAGCGCTGTCATGGCCCCGGCTAGTTCGTCCTCCGCTACGGTCCGCGCAATACCGCAGATGGTGTTCACCGCGATTGTGAGCATTTGCTGTGCTGCTTGGTAGTCTTGGACAAGCCCGGTCGAAGGACGATGAGAGATGACCAGGATCCTAGCGAGACTGTGCACCTGAAGAGCGGCTGCATACGGGGGAGGATGGACCCAGATGGGTGGGAAGACATCCGTATACTGTACAGTGGGGAGGGGGGTGAATTCCACCGGCAAATGATCCTGCCACTCCTGCAGCATACAGAGCAGCTCGTTACCTCTTTCCAGCCGGCGCTGGATGTCTTTGCACGCGGATTCCTCGTGCGAGGCGTAATTGATGCATTGGGCAAGCAGATATGATGCGAAGCAAGCTAGCTCCGGGGCGTTCCGGGAAGAAAGGGGCCGCTGGGGTGTCCAGAAACTGAACAGACGCCGCCGTTGGCGCATGGCAACCCAGGCATCCTGGCGCAACCAGCTCCACCATACCGCTTGGCGGAGGCCACCACAATCGCCGTGGTTGTTCTGAAACCTCTGGATCCAGAACACGCCCTTCAAATGTCGCTCCCAGTCACTGTTCGACCCATCGACCATCTCATAAGTGCTGATCAGCAAGGCGGTGGCTATGAGCTCCCGACTCGATGCATAACTGGGATACTGCATCGCTTTATTCAAATAATTCAGGGTTTCGTAGTAGTATTGGACGGCGAGGTTGGGATCCACCTCGGGAGGTTCGGCGAAACGGCCAGACGACCCAGCGGCGACAAATCCCGCGCCTCGTCCTCGATCTTTCTCCGCATGCCAGATAAACAGGTGGCGGGCCGAGAGAGCCAGAAGGGCTTTCATGAGACCCAGATTCCTTACGGCGAGTTGGGGGACTGTCGATTCGATGTGGTTCCCAGGGTCGGTAAAGTCAAACCAGCAGCTCATATGCCGCACAAAGTGGTCAAAGAACAGATGCTCCAATTCCGTCAGCTCTATCGGGGCCGGAGTTGTCCATGACGAAGGGTGATCGAGGCGAGCCGGCTGTTTGTCGGTGGCTGATGTGGGCAACCGATGCTCGAGCTCTGGATCGCGCTTGAAAGCCGCCGCTTGGAAGCTTTCACATTCCCTGCGGGACCGTGGAAGGAAGTTACTCAGAGAGATCGTTCCTGTAGAATGGTCTTCCCGTCGGTACGAGTCCCCCGGGGCCGGAGACAGGACCAGACTTCGATCTGCGTTGACCGCATCGTTGGCCAGAAGCTCGAACCAGCTGAGAGGCGCCAGTCGCGAAGAGACGGAGGAGTCGGTTGCAGGCGAGGGCGCTAGATCGTGGGTAGATGTCGGAGACGTAAGATGGGTATTCGGAAGAGGTGCGAAGGCCGGGGTCAGGGTGTGGCTTGTCGAGACGCCCGGGGATGCTTCGATGGAGGCGGAGTGCGGCAGAGGGCGTGGGGGCGCGATGGAGGACAGTTCATGGGAGGCGAGGACAGGTTCGACAGCTGGCCCCGAATTGGAGGGTTGGGGCTGAGCTATGGTGGTACCATAGACACAATCGCGTTTACCTTTGGCACACGGACCGCATTGGGGACGAGCCTGCGTTCGGATCAGCACCCGCAGCATACGGCAGATTGGCCGGCAGAACAAACTTCATCGCACTTGACATGACGCTTCTTGCACACCAAGCTTTTTGATAATGCTCATAAATCAGTATAGTCGGTCGGAAGCGAGGCGGAAGAATGGATTCGGAAGGAATATTGTAAGAGAAACTGACCAGCCAGTGGTGGCCCGCAATCCACGGCCTCGGGATTTTCGCGGCCGCCGCATGCCACGCGAAATCCCTTGCGTAGCATCGGCCATGTTGCCCTCACATTATCCGAAAAGCATGAGCGGCAATTTGCATTTGCGCCACTGGGTATACAAAAATAATAAATTAAAAAGCAAACCGGGGGAGTGTGACACAGTGAAAGCTGGAACAACAATTTGGGAGTGGTGGATTGGGGGGGGGGCGGGTGGACAGATCGCGACGAGGTTCAACAATTGCCGACTCAGGCGGGAGTGGAGCAAGCGAGAAAAAGCCGAAGCAGAAATCCCCTCTTTCCGTCAGCCAATGCAGTGGGTGGGATTCCGCAGGGCAAACCCGCGGAAGGACGCAAGGGAGGGAGGAGACTCGTATCGAGGCAGGGTGCATTCATGGGACGAGGAGTGCGTGCATGCATGCATGATGTGATAGCCGTGGTTCTGCCGTGGTTGTGTGGTTGATTTAGCTGGGGCTTCGGAATGCTTGCAATTTAAGCATAAATCTTCGTGGAATCCATCCCAGCTGCTGGGTGACTCGCTAGCGTGACAATGATCATTGTTACTCCCTGAGTCCCTGTCCATAATTCTACTCCCCAACCAGTGACCACAATGACTTGGCGGGCGCAGAATCGAACCCTGCAAATCTTGGCCGCGGCCGAGAAGGGTCGCTATGGTGTCCTGGCGGCCATTGTGTGAGTCGTGCACGAGAACTGTCATGGGCCGAGGGCTCACGATGCATCGAGTCAGATACAATATTGAACACATCACGGCCTTTGTCCGGGCGGCCGAAAACCGCAGATGCCCGTTAATCCTCCAGTTGTTCCCCTCGTCGCGGATACTCCTTATTTGATTCCATCATGGTGGACATGAGTCATTACGAGAGGGAGGAAAACCTCGCCAAGACGAGCACCTTGCGAGCATGGTGTCACGGGCGGGGCATCGCCGTTGAGGCGGAAACCGGGCGCATCGCGGGAGGAGAGGATGGAATGGTTGGGACAGGAGGTCTTGCGGGTAGCCTACACCGCAACACATTCCATTGTCAGTGCATGCTAACTGGTGTGGCAGGCATTCTCACCCAGGCCGAAGACGTAGAACAGTTTCTCGACGCTGGCGTTGATTTTCTGGCCCCCCAGCGTGGGGATTCTGCACGGCAATTCTGGGCCGAGAGGAGCCGAACTAGACATGAATCGGTCGGTCGCTGAAACATGCCAGGTGTTTTGATGGAGGCGTCATGGTGACTTGTGATAGGCTGCGTCAGGTCCATCGAGCATTGCATGGACGGGCGCGACTCGTCCTCCACGGCACCAACGACTTTTCGCCCGGAGTTGCGCCAGGCATCCGTCGAGGCGGGAGTCACCAAGGTCAACGTCAACAAGCTGGTTTTGAAGCCGTGGCTGGAGCATCTTCGCGAGACTGCGAGCAGCAGACCGCTGACACAGCTGATGGGCGAGGGGATTGAGTTGCTGACGGGCGAGATGGAGAAGTGGATGGTTGTGGGTGGGCAGCAGCGGGAAGGCGGCGCACTCAGACACACAATACAAACAAACATCATACGCCGTGGCCTGAGGCCATCGGACTTACTAAGTATGTACGGAGTCCCTTTCGTCTTCCTCAAACCGTCACAAGCAGTGACTTTATTTACATCTGTACCTCCCATCATCCTATATACAAGCCCTGCATCAAGCATCCCTCCTCCCTCCTTCAGTCCGCCCTCTACTACACAACAGGCCAGCCACTCGAAAAGTCGATCGTGTTCCAACCAAACAGCTTCTCATCATCCGCATACCCGATAGTTGTGTCGACGTAGTGGTAGTAGAGCACCGGGCCATGGGTCGGATCGTCGTACACGCCCCTGTGAATGTCAGTGATATTCCTCCAATCCCGCTCCCCACCGCGACTTACTGTCCACCAGGTCCATAGACCGTGCCGTGACTAGCGAGCACAATCGTGCCACCGCTCTCCGTGCAGGAGTTGCCATTCTTGTCCACCTGCGGGGGGGTCAGCTTTCCATCTCGCATCATTATCATCGAAAGTAAAGAGAACGTACAAATCCCCCGGTCGCCGAGCTGGAGCGACAGACCATGATCTTGTACTCCTCGCCCTGGGCCGGACGGGAGGTGTCGTAGCCACAGCAGATGCCCGACGAGAAGAAGAGGTAGTAGTAGCTGCCGTACTTGAACAGATAGGACCCTTCCTCCGAGTGGGTGCCCGTCGCATTGTAGGCGATGTTGTACGAGGCGGACCCGGCCGTCTTGAGGGGGGAGGCCATCTCGACCTGGTAAATGTCGTCCCAGAAGGAGCCAAACTGCAGATAGTAGGAGTCACCGTCGATCAGCAGGTTGCCGTCGATGGCGTTGTAGTCCTTCGACGAAGAGGAGGCGACGCCCACGGAACCATGGTCGGTCCAGGTGTTCAGCTCCATCGTGGTCGAGGAGGCAACCCCAATGGCGGAGTCTTGCGAGCCAAAGGTCGAGACAGAATACAGACAATAGTAGGTTCCATCCACATAACTCAAGTCCGGAGCCTTTTTTTTTTCTCAAATGGTTAGGACTAATTGACTGGGGACCCCCATGGGATGCAACCACTCACCCAGAGGTCGGTGTTTCCGTCGAGGTCGATCTTGGATCCCGCCGGCACCACAGATCCAATGGCGGTCCAGGGACCCTCGATGGAAGAGGCAGAGGCATAGGAAATCTCATTACCCGTCGAGAAGCGGAAGTACAGGCCATCCGACTCTCTGACAATCAGGCCTGGGTCATGGACGTTGCAGGAGCCGGAGCAGGAGCCGGGATCGGCGTAGCCTTGAGCCAGACCTGCCAGCAGCGGCACTGACAGGGCAGTGAGAAGAGAGTTCATGGTGACCGGCTGAAGCTGCTTGCTGCGACGATCGTTGCTTGCTCCATCATATTTCTGGTTTCGGGGAGGTGATTATATAGCTCTGGTAAAGTTACTCGAGTCAGGGGTGCTGGTGCCGCCGGACTGGAGGCTGTCACGGATGTCTCGAGATTGCCAGTGGTGGTGTTGAGACAGTTGGAGCATACGGAGCTGGCTCCGTGATACTTTGGAGGTTTCAAGACGGAGTAGTGGAAATAGAAAAATCCCGGGGGAGTATGCAAGTAGAGTACAAAGTAACTAGTGAATCTGCCGGCACTGTTGCGGCACTGGTGACTACCGAGAGTTTAGCGTCTCGGGTTAATACGAAGTGGCGGTTACAGAACCTCCGCCCTATAACAATAAACTAGCAATTGCCCTGCAGAATGGGGTTTGATTGTATCCAATTCGAGGAATTGTTGACTCGAATGCTTTGGAGAAACGAGTCAAGTACTCCGAGGTACTATTATTGCCAGGGTAGCTCCTCCTCATACAACAATCCGACCAAATCCACCATGTCAGGGGTCCGTGTGGCGGCCATCTTGTCCCGTTCAGGCCGAGGTTCCGTGCAGAGCTGGAGTCAGTGGACATCGATGAAACACTTGGACCACTATTTCTGTCTGGTCAAACTCACCGGTCGGATGTCACATCTTTAAATAACAGGGTTTGCTTGTCAGGACCAGACATTGACACAACGCTTGTGGCAGATAGTGTAGTCCACAAGGATCAATGGGGAGTAGTCCAGAGTGAACATCTCTCGCAGAGAGCGGAAATGAAAGGATTTGTTTTCGATTCCGCGATATCATCAACCTCATACTCAACACTAGAAGACTCCAGTACAGTACTATGCGCCACAAGCGCGCCACTGCAGGTCCTTGCATCAACCCGGGCCCCCACAAATCTGTACTCCACGTGAGGCACGGCTGTCAGCCTGATAGTCACGCGCCAGCCAAAGACTCATCCCACCAAGCCCTTCGTGCCTGCGGGAATTCCGAGATCGACACTTGCTTTGGTTGTTACTGGTGATCCCACCGGGACAAGCATTAAGGGAGGGGGGGAGAAGAGTTCAAGATTGAGTTCCACCAGTGGGATCCAATGGGAGATTTGTTGCAGTATGCGGGAAGGATGTGGGATGTAGCATAGCAGTAGTCGCAGTCTGCTCCGGTGGAGTGCTTACTGCAGGGTGAAAGGTAGCAGACTCAGTCTGAAGATGATGTCTTTTGTCACATTGAATTACCTCTTCCCCACTCACATATAGTATCTCTATACACTATCCATATACTATGTAGGTCCACACTGTATATATAGTGGAAAAGTGAGTCCCTTGCCATAACTAAACTCTTATAATCAATATTGAGAATCATACAAGTTAAGAACTCATTTGAAACTTCTAGAGATCGCTAGATAGGTATATACAACTGCTCACAGCCTTCGTAGATCAGTTTATACTTACCTATTCAGTACTAGTTGATGAACTACTGCTACTCTACCCCCATTGCACTAACTGGTGTATAGGAGATGATGACACGGCTAGGGTAAGAAACATCACAAAAGATCCACCATAACCCTCGTCAACGCCTCATCCTCAGCAGCCGACTCCCCCCCCAACCCCTCCGCCAACACGGCCACCCCCTCCCCACTGCCCTGCACCTGCGGATCGAAGTACAAGCCGCCCGCCATCTCAAAGAAACTCGTCAAATCCTCACAACTGTTGTGGTTCTGACCGTGGTCCCCTGGCGCACTGGAACCATCCGGATGCCCGGCGGTTGAGGCTAATGACCAGGGTATCTGCGTCATATGGGGGGGAAGATGGCCTCCGGTTCCGGCTCCTGCCCCTGCGGCAACTCCTGCTCCAGCGCGATGCGATTGGGTCGGAGGGAAGTGGGCTGGGGGATAGCCCTGCGCGTCCGCGAAGGCTGCTGCCGCTGCCGCGGTCGCACCACCGGGAAGAGACTCCGGGGGACCTGTGCGAGTTCGATCGGCCGAAAGGTATTTGGTCCCGCCCTTGCCGAGATTCAAATTCAGCCTGATGAGCTTCAAACTCCGTATGATCTTCTGCAGACGGCGCGAGGTTCGTGCTCGTGTCGACGACCTCCTCACCATCTCGACCGCCTTATAGAACTCCGGACGACAGACCTGACGGAACCGGGCGGGTGCATGCAACACGGCCAGGAAGAGGGCGGCCAGGGCCGAGAGAAGAAAGTAGTTGAAGGGCTCGGGGCGTTGGTAGTAGATATCGGAGACGCGACTGAAGTAGTCCAGCATGTGGATGGTGCTCTTGGCGGTCTCCACGGCGATGGAGGCGCCGGCGGCGCTGTCGGCGATGCTCTCACTGCTTAACAAATATTGCCGGTAGACGAGAATCCGGAGCTGGTTGGCTTGCAGCGCCAGCAGGACCTGCAGAGTCATCATACTGTCTGCGTGGGTCGAGGAGTCGCCGCCGGCGGCGGCGGCGGCGGCGCGGTGGGAGGGGTCGAAGCGCAGTTCGGCGGGGATAGACTGGATCCATTGCTGAACCTGGAAGTCGAGGTAGGCGCAGTAGTCGGTGGTGGCGGCGCGGGGCCGTGTGCGCCAGCCAACGACCAGACCCCAGATCTTGGAGCTCAGGCGGGCGTAGGAGATCATGCAGGTCAGGTAGGGGGTGGCGGTGCCGGGCTCGGGGAGATTGGTGTCCATGTCTGCGTCTTGGATGGCGAAAGGCAGGCCAGTGCCGAACGACCACTTGCGGTCCAGCACGTAGATGCACCAGAAGAGCCGACTGGCCCAGGTGCGGTGCAGTTCGCCGGGAAAGACGCCGCGGGTCTTAAGCCAGGTCTCCTGGCAGTGCAGCCCTAACTGCATGGATCCGCGCACCGCCAGACCAATGGTTCGCCAGGCGATGACCTCGTCGTCACGGTAGGCATGAAAGATTGACTGGATACCGCGATAACCTTTTCAGCATGCGACACGCCTAGCGAGTCCAGAGCAAAGCAATAATCGCAACACTTACCAGCAAAACTAGAATCAACAACTCTTTCATATCCACCTCCGGCACCTTCATGCGGGTGCCAAACTGATCCTCCACGCGATCGGCCAGCAAGGCTGCCCGCTCGCTGCGTCCATGCGACTCAGCCAACAGCGCAGTAGCAAGGAGAATCTTCAGTACCTCTGCATCTCGCGCAAAGAACCAGTCGTCCTCAGCTGCGCCCACGACCGCAGGAGACTTGGACAGGCCCCCGTCGCGAAAGTAGTCCACCACATACGCCCGCACACTGTCCAGATCCACACAGGGGTAGATCAGCCCCACGGTGTGTTCATACACGGTGACCAGCCGCAACGCCTCCGTCAGCCCGAGACAGTGTAACGGATCGCCATCGCCATCACCAGCGGGAAGAGGACTCGGTGCAGCCGTGGACTCTAACTCCTCGTCTTCATCGTCATCACCATCATCATCATCATCATCATTTCCCTCCTCCTCGCCCTCAGCATCACCCGCGGGCAGAGGTCTCTTCCGCTCTGACCCCACAATTCCAAACTCCGCACTCGTCGGACCGATATAGGTGGGCGATTTGGGCCGGTTCATGATGCGATGCAGGCCCGCACGCGCCGAAGTAGAGGAAATAGTCGAGACGGTCGTGGGGATGTGATTGGCCGGGGTGGTCACTCCAGCACCACCACCACCACCATCAGGCCCCCCATTCTGCCCCTCCAGAACCCTCATTCTAGCAGCCATAGCCCGCATCTCCCTTTGCAGCGCCTCAATCTGCAAATCCACTGTGCGTAACCGTGTCGAAAGGATCCTACACAGGGTCAGCCACGCCATCCACCCGTCAGACATCACGACCCTACCTATCACTGCTAGTCTCCTTCCCCACCCCCGCTTCAGCCCTAAATCGAGGGGTATTCGGAAGCGAAGTGTACCCCGCCGCATGAGCATTCGGCGCATATACGCAACGGACCTGGTCCCGCACGCAGCGCGAACAGACGGTCTCGCCGCTGCATTTTAGTTTGCGGCGTTTGCATTCGTTGCTGTTTCGATTGGTTAGTGTAGGTAGGTATGATGCTGAGTGCACGATGAAAGGGGAGGGAGGTGATCCATCTGCATTGCTCAGTGCACGATGAAAGGGAAGGGAGGTTGTCAAGTCGGGTGAAGACTTGGTGGTATGTGCAGAGTAGTCAGAGTAGCCAGCCAAAAAGAGCCTGAACCACAAGAGAAAAACACATAAGGGAAAAAAAAAAAAAAAAAAACCCACCAAGCAACCTGCGTATATTTAGCCCGTTTCTTGCTCCGAGGAGGTTCCGGGGTGTGTTGCTGCTCTTTGCCTCCTGGTGCTCGCTCTCGCTTAGCATGCTGATACTGATGCTGCTCGGTACTTTCCATGAGGTTTGACAGCAAGAGTTCCGAGGTGAGGCTCAACCTGCAGAGAGGCTCTTGCTTGCGAGACTAGGTGCGTCTTAGGGTGAGGGTGAATTGAATTGGGGAGACCGCAAGACAAGAAAAACTAGTTCGGAAAGGCTTGCGGGAGGCGGTGCGGAATGTTTGTTCCGAGCAAATCCGAGACTACATAAATCGTTAAGCACGCAGTCCGGTGGGCTACTCTATCACTGGCAATCCTATCATAAAATTGCATTTACCATTCACCATGAGATCGTCGCTTGCAGTCCGAGTTCGTAGGTGACAATTTGCATTCAGCCCTGTATATCCCCACTAAATGGCTCTGAGCTGCCAATATCGTTCCTACTAATGTGCCTGAGTATCCAAATTCAAATCCATACACAAATCAATACATATACATTTCATAGTCATAAGTCATCCATAGTCCAGTCTAGATGTGCGCCTTGCGGCAGCACTCCTTATCCACGATCCGCGAGGACACATTGCGGTCCGAGGGCACATCCAGCGACGGGTTGGCCGTGAAGAAGTCCGCCGGGCGGATCATGAGCTGGAAGATCTCCACCGGCCTGATGACTCGTTAGTATGGTGAACACTTGGTACCAATGATTTAGATCCACTTACATCACAGGCCAATCCTCCACGCGAGGGTTGTGAGTAATGCCAAACGTGCTCCAAACCACCACGTCGGTGTCCTTGACCGAGTCGCCTCGCTTGACTGCATCCGAAACACCTTCAATCTCCTCCTGACTCTGCAGCGTGTACCGGCCACCAGCGTACAGCTCGCCATCCCGGTACTTAGTGACCCAGACGTGATGCTGCGCAAACTGCGCACGCCGGGCCTGGACTGAGTTGGGATCCGCCAGCAGGCGCTGGGTCGCCAGAGGAATAAACTTGTATCCCACCGGCTTCTGGCTGATAGGGTTGATCTTGTGGGGGTTGACCATCTTGATCGTCCGATTGAGGTCGGGAGCAGCGTCCAGCCAGCCTGCTCGCTCCAGCGTCTCGTTGGTGACCTTGTAGTAGTTGCCCATGGGGTTGGTGGCCTCGTTCATGGGCACGGGGTGCGATTCCTCGACCTGGACCGAGTTGTTGTTCCCGTCAATCGCCGGATCGATGCGGACACAGAAGATGTGCTGGTGGTTCTGGGCCAACACACCCCCACTGACCACGTTCCCGTAGTCACTGGTCTTGCCCGCATCGATGTTCACCACGTTGAGGATACCGGTGGCGCGCGCCTCCACCGTGATGCCCCCCGACTGATCGAACTTGTAGGCGAAAATGTACTCGTAGTTGGCCAGGGTGATGATGAACTGCACCACCAGCTCACGGTGACGGGTCACCACGGCGCGACCCGTGCGCCAGTTGGAGTGCTTCCAGCCAATGCCATTGTCTTGTTCGTGCAAGCAAATGGCATTCGGGAGCTTCTGCGCCTTGCCATCAGCCCCAGTAATGACCGCATCAAAGTACTTGATCACACCGAGGCAGTCGCATCCAATAGAGAGGTTGTTGGCCATGTTACCACCACCACCGTCGCCAAAGTCAAAGGCCTGTTTGCGGTGGAAGGGGGGTCGGGGATCGGCATATGGCACAGTCTATCGCAGTCAGCACCAACGCATCCTCTGATATCCACCAATAACTTACCATCTCACTGATACTCAGACGGTGCATGACACTGCGACCATCATACCAAACATCATGGATCGTGGCACCTTCCCGGGGGTTGAAGGCGACCCGGAATCGCCACTTCTGCCATTCGACCAACGACTCGTTGGTAATCTTGAAGGAGGGACCTTCGGGCTGCACCACGTTCAGCGGCTTGAGATCCTTGCGCATCCCGCCCGGGACCAGCTCGGGCACGTAGTCCGAATCCTTGCAGTGGCCAATGATGTCCCGCTTGAATGTTTGGTCGGTCAGGCCGTCGCCCTTGCCACCCGTGGCCGGACGGTCGACCCGGATGATCTCCTGGGTCAGCGCATCCATGACCGGGATTAACGGGAGGGGGTAAGAGTAGAAGTTGGAATCGGGGTTGTTGTGGCTCTTGTTGGTCGCAAAGCACAACCCCTGGAAGTAGCGACGGGGCTCGTCGGTGTAATCCAAACCACCATAGGGCCAGGGCTCGATCGTCACCTCAAAGCCAGGAGGGAGATCAAAGTCCTGGAGAGCTTCGCGAAACAGAGGAGATGCAAAGCAACGTTCAACAAGGGTATCGAATTCGCTCCTAATTACACCAAAACGAGATTAGGAATGTGTTTTCGGCGGGAAGAAAGCTTTGAGGGTTCATACAAGGTCAACGAGGCATGGTGTTTCTTGCCCACTACTTGGTGCTTGACCCGCCGGCGCGCGCCCACATCAACGACCGACTCGTTGAAGGAAGGAATGCGGTCGGATCCAATGACATCGTACTGGCACAGGGCCAGACGAGCGGGACGGCGCGAAGTCGGGCTCAAGCGACCGGAGTGTTCAAGGGCGAGGAATTCGAGAAGCTCAGACTTGGGAGGCTCTGATAAGTAGATCTCACGAAAGTCAATGACTGTGTTGGGGTGCTCGGCCAAAATGACATCGCGAGCAATGTTGGTCTCCTCCTCAGAGAGGATAGCTAAAGGATGAGGGGTGAAGACCATGATGTGAGGGTAAGAAGGGTCTCAGGGGGAAAGAAAGAAGACAGAGAATGGAAGGGTGAGAGACGAAAAGAAATGACAGCTCGAAACAAAAGTGAAGATGCGAGGGGGGAAGCTGGAGGGAATTTATGGAGAGTCGAGACAATAAGCTGTAGCTGTGGCTTTCAATGTACTTCTACTCGGCGGTTCTCTTTCCTCATTCGGAACAGCATCGGAATCTCGGAAACGGCGGAATGACCCCCAATTTTCTACCAGTAAAAGTGGGCGAAAGCTCCCCGGGTGCGGTAAACCTACTGCCCAGTATGCCAGTAGGAAGTGGCCGATGTCGCCCGCCCATTAAACGATAAGCCAAGCCAAAGCCGCCAGACGATAAGATACGTTAGACCAAGAGCACCGCACCGCGCGACTTTGTCCCCTTCTGGTAAAGTGGCCAATGGCGCTCTCGGCTGCGATAAGTTATTACCCCTCAGTCAATTGTCAATCCGTCCGACAAATGCAGTCAGTGATAGGTATCTGATTATAAACTATCGTAAGATGTCACATATACAGTGCTATGGTATCAGTTCATATTTACATTCGTCAATGCCATGAGAAATCCCAGATGAAAAAAAAAAATAATGTCCTAACGCCGTTTCTTCTCTTGATAAGACTCTTCCGGCCATTCAGAATTTGCGCGTCGTGCTTGGCTTCACCCACAGCGGCTTCTCACACTGATGCCCATTGCGCCAGTGCTGGATCTTCTCCAGGTCCCATCCCGATGACAGCCGCGTGCTGGCATCATCAAGCAGCTTCTTGGCCCCCAGTCGCACAGTCCGCACGAAAACGCAGTGTCCGGTCGAGTCATACGTGAAACTTAGACAGTCCGGGTGCTCGTGGCACGCAGCCCGACAAGCATCGAAGGAGGCATGACCGGGGTTCTCGGGAGGTTCCTGCCAGCCACCCCAATCGCCGTTGTCCCAGTCGAGGCGCTCATCAAAGGTGCCCAGTTTCAGATAATCGAATAGATCCGCATACAGAAGAGGTTCCTGCCAGACAAAGTGATTTAGTTGAGGGGACCAAAGGGGCGGGAAAGCGCATCACCTACACTGCGATCGCGTTGAGTCTCAAAGTGCATCAACCCAGCCAGATCCGAGATCAAGGTCTTGTGCATACTGATGACGGGCTGGCAATACTGGCTCGCGTCGAACGGAATGCCGTGGAGAGGATGGGGGTTGAACATGGGCCAGAATCCTGAGAGCTCTACGCCTTTCTCATGCAACGCCCAGCCGAGGATCGAATCCCCACAACAATCTGCCTTGACTAACTCCTCGTATTGCTGGCTGAGCGGCGGCTGCGTATATTCTCCGTGGGGCCCGGTCTCTCGCGCCATCAATTTCTTGACTGCAGCCGTTGAAAGCACGAAACCGGAGCCGCCATAGGCGAAATAGGAGATCTCGTCGTGAGCCAGCGGTCGTCCCGGCGCCGGAGATCCCATGTACAAGGGCGCGGAGGGGTCGAATTGGTCGAGGAAGCGGAACATATTGTCCCAGACAACATAGGTGTCGGATTCGATGAAGACAAACCAATCCGCGGTCGGGTTGATCTCATGCGCTCGTTCCACCATGGGCAAGAATTTGAAGCGGTCGAGTCGCCACCCTTGGGAACCCGCCACCGATTTCATTCGGCCATTCTGTAGGGCCTCGTACGCGTCAAAGTCGGACACGTTGGCTCGGAAAGATTCTGGCAGCGTGGCTAGCACGTCGTGCACATGATGGCCTTGAAGCTCTGACTCCCGGTCGGAGACCACAATGAGGTTGGAAATGCAGCGAGTGACGGTGGACAAATGGGCTTTGACGCGATCCAGCGGCTCGGACGCCCCGATCTTCAGCACGATCTGGATGCGCGGGAGCAGATAGGTCGGGAACGAATCGCAGATGTGGTCATCATCGACTTGGTACGGTTGTAAGCGCGCAAAGCGAGTCGTAGTCTCCCACTCCCAGTGATCGGATTCTTTATGATGGAGATCCAGACGGTACAGGGATCGCGGGTCGAAGGGGCCGTTTCCCAACTCCACTTTGAAGATCGAGGCGCCAATGACGAACAGCAGGATCAGGGCGAAGATGTTGGTCGGTTTGCGGGTGAACATGGTCGGGTACGAGCGCCGTCGATGGGCGCTTTCTCGGCCCATGGCGGATTATATGTTGGATGTTCGAGAAAGGCGCGGGGGAGGGAGGTTGGATCAGATACTGTTTCTCGCTTACACCGGGTGAAATGTCAGAAAGACATGGCAGAGCGACGATCGAGCGAACACACGGTGAGAATGACGACACTCGGGAAAGAATGGCGGGGCCAGTGTTTGACGCGAAGCGAAAAGTGATCAACAGGCAAGCCAGCCAGCAGGGTAAGCCAGCAAGCAGGCGATGGGGAAGAGTTTATGTTTTCCCACAGGTTCATAGTGGAGAGCACGAGAGGACCCTGGGTCAGGTAGTGTTAGTGCAGTCAGTTCCACCCGGTAATGAAGGTTAATATCAAGTTATCAACAAAAGAGATCCACCCGGGCTGGAAGTCCGGGAATCGGGAAATCGCGTGGCAAACCAGAGGTGGTGTTTTCTGGTTTTCGACGCTATATTTAGCGGAAGAAAAAAGCACTAGCATCATTTTCTTGCGCGTTGTTGCTGTCTGGTGACCAGTTCCCCCTCCCCCAGTTAGTGTAGTTGAAGCCATGGTGGATGAGAGATAAGTTCAGTGAAGGCACTCTTAACTAGTGGGCAGTGAAGCAAACAGCGAGAGCAAATGGAAAGCGGCAGAAATTCACCGCCAGGCCACACCAAGCAGTGATTGACTGACTAAGATCCACCAGCGGAGCCACTTTGCCTTTTCCTCCACCAATGAAAATCCATCGACAATCTGAAGGAGAGATTGCGACAGCCACAAATGACGAATCCATCACTCCTCGCTTCCCTGGTTGGTTTGGTTTGCTTTGCGGTCACAGGGAGGGAGTCAGTCCCCATGCTGGGGGTCAGCATCATCTGTGACATCCAAGATACCATCATCGTCAACATCATCGTTTTGACCTGAATCTGATATTATTCGATGGCAGAGTGTCTAGCCGCAGTGTCCCACTTCTGCCACGATCAACTGTCTACCCCTAAATGCCTGCCATGGCACCTATCCTTCAGGGGTTGCGATAAGATTACAGGGGAGAGAGACCCTCGAGATCTGGATCCGCATCGAACAGCCCGGCCCTCTGCTGTCACTTCTCAATCGGGATCTGCTCTCCGAACCAAGGGCATATACGGAGTAGTTATTCTTAGATCATTCTTCCCTGGAGAAACTCTCCCCCTTGCCTGCCCACCGAGCCGTGCAAAGTTCTACTCCTGGTGTTGCAGAAGAGTGGAGAATGAAACAGTCCCTGTCTGGAGTATTCAAGCATCGCACACAAAAGTGCGGGACCAGGGTCAAAGCCTACAATGACCTCCAAGTTGTCTTATGATGTAGGAGTGTGTACGGATCCTCTTGGAGGAAATGTATATCCGACCGTCCTGCAGAGGTACACAATCCCGCACTCAGGGCTCATTTAATTTACCCCCTTTTTTTACCTCGCCGATGCCGTCCACTTCCGCCGACTGTAGTTTGGCGCGTCACCCAATCCACGGTGCTTTCTGATACTGTAGTACAGTAGACCTCTAGCCCCCAGTCGGTGATATCCCTATCATAGCCAGGAGTCAGCCCTACACATTCTAACGTGTCGTAAATGGAGAGTATATAGAATCCTCGATTGTGTTTGAACACTTAATCTGGAACTGCACTGAATTGAGAGCGGTACATACCAGTGGCAGTCGTCCTGGATTAACAGCCGGGGGGCAGAATTGGCCCCCACAATGCCGGCCACAGACTATTAGTAAGTAGGCTCATCGTCCTCTCGTGGGATGTGCTGATTGGAGCGAGCTCCCTTTAGACAGCACTTTAGGTGATGTCCCTGTCCACACCTTTGGAGAGCTTCTCGTGGAACTTAAAGCAAAGTATCGAACACTACCACGTGCTGATTACCTTGACTACTTCAAGCAGGCACATTCGATCACAGCCGCTACATTCAGGCCCGCAGTGGAACAACTGTTGCAGGCCTTGGTTGGTTTGGAGAATCTCGGTCCTGCATATATCGCTGGTTTCAAGGAGTATTCGGAAACCGATGAGTACCAGGAGAGATTTCCCGAGTATCAGGCAGCGCGTGATTGGGTGAGACGAAACAAACTGTCAGGGGAAGCGGCCAAGCAACAAGTCCCGTCGCGATACCCACACTATGGAAGTGCACTTCTGACATGCTACAACAGCCAGCATTGGCACCGTGCGCTAAAGACCCTTACCAACAAGTTCTACAAGTAGGAAGATGGTATTGGCGCCCTTAATCGTGCTATCCTAAACCGTGTTCAGAAGTCAAAGAAAAGTAAACATGGCCGCAAGGGGCAGAGAGCCACGATTTCACTTAGCACGGTGGACCTTGAGCAGGCATTGAAGCTTGCCGGCCAGAACTGGTCAATCCCGTCTCCCGAGGAGATTACAGCGGAAAATCTCTTCATTGACCGCGTTCTCGGTACTCTGACCAGTGTACCTGAAAACTCGCAATCGTATGCTGAAACCATGGCCTCAGAGTCCCCAGCTCCTACGCCTCAGCAGTCCAGTCGCTACATCTCCGTTGCTTCCGGGCCGCCCCCTTGGGAGCGCCAGCATACACCGAACAATGCTCGTTCAGAAACTCCGCCCGGGCACCATGCCCGGCATGAGACACCTGCTCCTAGAACCCCGATTGCGACCCGAAGGACTTCCCTTTCTGGCTCGCGGCAGAGCGTGCAGTTTACCCCGGTTAACCAACGCCTCCCGAGCAGCAGCTTTCCACCCTCTCCGACGCCACCATGTGCCACAACCAATACTTATGATCAGCGCGAACCATTGACGTCTCACATGCCACCCGCCCCGTTGAAATCTCGGCACGGTGCCCGGGATGAGACGCTCGTGCCCGCGCGCCCAACCACTCCCGAGAGCAATTCATCCTTAGAGAGTCCAATTACGGCCCCGTCAATGTCTGGACACGGTCCCCGAGACAAGACGCCCCCGCTCGTGAGCTCAGACACAGCCTCGCAAAACAACAAGCGCACAAACGAGGCGCCGACGGCAGGTTCAGAACTTGGGGTGACCGACCAAGAAATCTTGGGAGAGGAAGACCTGCATGGTGAAGAGGAGCCATGTCTATGCCTTACTTCCAGCATATTTGACCAAGCAATACTATCCCAAATTGAAGCAGAGGCCAATAAGAAGCGTCCACTTGGATGGACTACTGAAAGAGCACGGCAGGCCCGAGTGAACTTTCTTAGGAAGCTGGCGAAGCCGCTTACAGAGGCAGAGCAGGATAACAGCCAAATCCGCTCACAGCATCTGGATGAGATCCGCAGAGCCACTGGCCTCTCGGGGCGGGTTACGTATCCAGAGCTTGTTCATCAGCTCGCAGCCCTTGCCAGCAACTGTGACACTGTGGAATCCTGGGATGAATATACCCATCGTAATGCTCAACGCAGCCTGTGGTTCTCCGCACCTGTTTTTGAGCATAATCTGTTCAGCCAGTTTCACTACCAGTCCATTGATGTCCCGCTAAAGATGCCCGTATCAAACGATGGATGGGACTTTTTGATTAGCGACCTTATGAAGCATGTTTCAACTCTGACAGATGACCCGCGATCCCTGCTTGCCTCCTAAGGATATGTGGATATTAATCTCACAAATCCATACTTGCAGACACCCGAAATGCAGCACCTCTTGACCCTCGAGACCCGCATCATTGACCACCATACAACCGCAACCGGGGGTGTACGTTGGGCGATCATGGTGCAGGATATCGGCAGGTACTATCTTGATGTGCTGCTAAGGCCCGATCACCCGCACAACCTCATCGCCTACCCGCAGCCGGCCATTGACACGCGCACCTTGGACGAGGATGAAGCTCCGGCGCCATTCCATGTCCCACTCTCCATGCACCGACCATTTGTCTTCAAGAACAGTCTGACAAGTTTCGTCCCCCTCATGGCAGAAGACAAACAGGGTTGCGATCACTTCCTTCATGGCGCTGGCCGGACGATTCAGGGGTTTGATGATTTCTGTGAGGTGTATGCCCAGTATCTGGACCATCGCGGTGGCGTGCTTCCCTTTCGCTTTGATCACCACATTGATGCGGAGGGGCTTGCTCACGCGCGTCCGGAGGCCTTCTCAATATCCCCTACCCCACTGCCCAGCACATCGCACGTCCGCTTCAAGGTGCCCTGGATGCCTCGGGCCTCTCGAGGTAATGGATCCCGACTCGTCCTACAGCCTACCTTGGTTGTGCCGCGGGATGCGTTGCCCACGGACCGAGACTTTACTGGGACCACCGCCTGTCATACCCGCGTTGATGGTGGTGTCCACTTCGAAGAAGTGCAGCATCACAATACACAAATGACGGCATGCAGCATTGGTCCCTGGGGGGCCTGTTACCCCTTGCGTAAGCTTCCAACTTGGTCAGCATGGCAGTTTGTGCATGGCGTCAATGCACTCTCCGACGCTATTACTGGCCAACGCGACCACCATGCCCTTAAGGTTATCATCATCAAGAAAAAGGCGTTGTACTGGAAACGAGGTCGATTCCACCTTCCCGGCATCTGACACACCAGCATCAATGGCTGGAAACCCTAAGGCAGCGGAGCTGTTAGTGAGGCTACCACCTCCATCTCCCCCTACCGGTTATGATGCGATATTTGATGGCCGAACCTGTGTCCTCAGTGTGGGGAAAGTCCCTGAACAGACAGAAAGGCGAATAGTAAGCAACGCTTGTGCAGACGCGTCACCGGCACTCTTCGAGTCCGGGTCGAACCATAAGGCTAAATCAGGCTCTCATGAAGGATGTTCTCGTATGTAGTGGTTTTTTGTAGCCAGTGCTTGTTCATAAGAACGCTTTATCATCATGTGTTATGAGACCCGCAAAACCAATGCTATGAAATTGAGTGACCTCTCTCACAGAACGCGTAAACGTTTGTCATCCCCTGACTCTACCCAAGACGGCTGTCTCTTTGCGATTTGCTGCCGCCTAATTTGCTGAGATCTCAAAGCAGAGCGGTGAAAGTCGATAATCCCAAGCTTGCAGAGATTGAAATATTTATACGTGAGAAATGGGTGACTCGCAATAAGCAGCGTTTGATCTGGCTTCCACCTGACTTTCGGGCGACAATGTGCAGTTACTAGTGGCAATGCTGTGGTTCTTGGTCATAGATCAGGCGGCTCGACATTTTTGTGGTTAAAATATTGAGTCTCATCCTGTCCTGCATACTACTTTTCAAGTGCTCCTTAACCATCTTCTAAATTACTGTATTTTCTAATCTCTTTGTAAAACAACGGCCTGGGGGCCATGGTCCCTATATAATTTGTGATTTTACCACTTTAAAAATCCAGAACATTCTACATAACCTGTACCAGTTAACGCTGAGCAGAGCTAGACAGGCAATTAGTGGTCCCAGGCTCTTACAACAGCATTATCAACCTCTGCGATGCCAAGGCTGGTTTGCAGATCTGGGCCGGATAGCAATTCATAATTGACCCGCAGGCCGTTAGACCAAGTAATAATCAAAGACTATTAGCGGCCTCCGCAGGCGAACTCGGGTATTACTGATGGGTTAAGTTAATTACTGGATCTACCGTCTTCCCTACCATGTCTTTTTTATCAGATGCCAAGGAGTGTCTTGACTGTACGTAGGTATGGAAGCTAGAATACCCGTCACTTCACCAACGAAGGCAGATGGCTTTCTTGAAAGGCGGTGTTTAGGCTGATCTCGTCAGCGTGATGTATGAATACAGACGCACCCGAAATGTCATTCTACCTTTGATATGGACAGAATGTTTTCCAAACCGTAACCTAAGGATGCCATTAAGCCATTTATGGCTAGTGCCTCAAATACCCGTATTGTAGGAAAAAAAAAAGTTTCGTATTAAGCGTGTAGCAGTAACCAAGATTTCGGTACCAGATACGTCAGATCATCAGAGTGGGTTTGAACACCGCTTTCCTCAATAAACATGTCACCACTCAGAGCTTTGAGTGTTTTCTTGCAAGAAGTTGTCCCATGTATTATGCTCCGACAGATACAGGACTGCCATAAGGATTTCAGAAAATAGGTAAGAATTTCACCCGATTATCCTATATCATTATCACAGAAGAAAGCTGGGATCGGAGTGTTTACCCCTTGACTTGTAGCTAGGTACTCCGGGTTCAGCTGGGGAAAATATGTGGCAAGAGTAAAAACCGAATAGCATCCAAATGGGCATATATAGGACCTACAACCCAGTCCCTCTTTTAGTAAAGAGATTAGAAAATAGAATGAGTAGAAGGCGGTGGATGGAACCCGATTATCAAGACTCGACCGTCACCATACCCAAGAGCGAGGGTACCATTTAGGGTGCTAGAACAGGTAAAGTGGCGATGGTATGGGGGAAGCCATAGAAGCCGTTCACCAGAAAAAAAGACCCAATTGCCATCTATAGCTATCTGGAAATTCGGGCCGTCTGCTGAGAAGGCCACGGATCCAACCGAGCCTGAATGGCCCTCGAGTGTGCGGATCTCCGACCCGGTCTTGGCATCCCAGAGCTTGATCGTCTTACCATGTGAGCCTGACGCCACTGTCAGGCCGTCTGCTGAGAAGGCCACGGATCTAATTGAGTCTGAATGGCCCTCGAGTGTGCAGATCTCCGACCCGGTCTTAGCATCCCAGAGCTTGATCATCTTATCATGTGAGCCTGACGCCACTGTTAGGCCGTCTGCTGAGAAGGCTACAGATCCAACCCAGTCTAAATGGCCCCTGAGTGTGCGGATCTCCGATCCAGTCTTGGCATTCCAAAGCTTAATTGTCTTATCATGTGAGCCTGACGCTACTATTAGACCGTCTGCTGAGAAGGCTACAGATCCAACTGAGCCTAAATGACCCTCAAGTGTGCGGATCTCCAACCCAGTCTTAGTATTCCAGAGCTTGATCATCTTATCATCTGAGCCTGACACCACTGTTAGGCCGTCTGCTGAGAAAGCCACAGATCCAACACAGTGTAAATGGCCCTCGAGTGTGCGGATCTCCAACCCAGTCTTTGCGTCCCAGAGCTTGATTGTCTCATCATATGAGCCTGACGCCACTATCAGGCCGTCTGTTGAGAAGACCACGGATCTAACCAAGTCTGAATGGCCCTTGAGTGTGCGGATCTCTGACCTGGTCTTAGTATCCCAGAGCTTAATCGTCTTATCATATGAGCCTGATACTACTGTCAGGCTGTCTGCTGAGAAGGCCACGGATCCAACCCAGTCTGAATGACCCTCGAGTGTGCGGATCTCCGATCCGGTCTTGGTATCCCAGAGCTTGATCGTCTTATCATGTGAGCCTGACACCACTGTTAGGCCGTCTGCTGAGAAAGCCACGGATCCAACACAGTGTAAATGGCCCTC